>NC_092105.1:2682663-2829212 GCF_045679555.1 Salvelinus alpinus | reverse complement strand
TCAGTGTATTACTATATAATGATCAGTGTATTACTATCTAATGTTCAGTGTATTACTTTCTAATGTTCAGTATATTACTATCTAATGTTCAGTGTATTACTATCTAATGTTATCTAATGTTCAGTATATTACTATCTAATGTTCAGTGTATTACTATCTAATGTTCAGTATATTACTATCTAATGTTCAGTGTATTACTATCTAATGTTCAGTATATTACTATCTAATGTTCAGTGTATTACTATCTAATGTTCAGTATATTACTATCTAATGTTCAGTATATTACTATATAATGTTCAGTATATTACTATCTAATGTTCAGTATATTACTATCTAATGTTCAGTATATTACAATCTAATGTTCAGTATATTACTATCTAATGTTCAGTGTATTACTATCTAATGTTCAGTGTATTACTATCTAATATTCAGTATATTACTATCTAATGTTCAGTGTATTACTATCTAATGTTCAGTATATTACTATCTAATGTTCAGTATATTACTATCTAATGTTCAGTGTATTACTATCTAATGTTCAGTGTATTACTATCTAATGTTCAGTATATTACTATCTAATGTTCAGTATATTACTATCTAATGTTATCTAATATTCAGTGTATTACTATCTAATGTTCAGTGTATTACTATCTAATGTTCAGTATATTACTATCTAATGTTCAGTATATTACTATCTAATGTTCAGTGTATTACTATCTAATGTTCAGTATATTACTATCTAATGTTCAGTATATTACTATCTAATGTTCAGTGTATTACTATCTAATGTTCAGTGTATTACTATCTAATGTTCAGTATATTACTATCTAATGTTCAGTATATTACTATCTAATGTTCAGTATATTACTATCTAATGTTATCTAATGTTCAGTGTATTACTATCTAATGTTCAGTATATTACTATCTAATGTTATCTAATGTTCAGTGTATTACTATCTAATGTTCAGTATATTACTATCTAATGTTCAGTGTATTACTATCTAATGTTCAGTGTATTACTATCTAATATTCAGTATATTACTATCTAATGTTCAGTGTATTACTATCTAATGTTCAGTGTATTACTATCTAATGTTCAGTATATTACTATCTAATGTTCAGTATATTACTATCTAATGTTCAGTATATTACTATCTAATGTTATCTAATGTTCAGTGTATTACTATCTAATGTTCAGTATATTACTATCTAATGTTCAGTGTATTACTATCTAATATTCAGTATATTACTATCTAATGTTCAGTGTATTACTATCTAATGTTCAGTATATTACTATCTAATGTTCAGTATATTACTATCTAATGTTCAGTGTATTACTATCTAATGTTCAGTGTATTACTATCTAATGTTCAGTATATTACTATCTAATGTTCAGTATATTACTATCTAATGTTATCTAATATTCAGTGTATTACTATCTAATGTTCAGTGTATTACTATCTAATGTTCAGTATATTACTATCTAATGTTCAGTATATTACTATCTAATGTTCAGTGTATTACTATCTAATGTTCAGTATATTACTATCTAATGTTCAGTATATTACTATCTAATGTTCAGTGTATTACTATCTAATGTTCAGTATATTACTATCTAATGTTCAGTGTATTACTATCTAATGTTCAGTGTATTACTATCTAATGTTCAGTATATTACTATCTAATGTTCAGTATATTACTATCTAATGTTCAGTATATTACTATCTAATGTTATCTAATGTTCAGTGTATTACTATCTAATGTTCAGTATATTACTATCTAATGTTATCTAATGTTCAGTGTATTACTATCTAATGTTCAGTATATTACTATCTAATGTTCAGTGTATTACTATCTAATGTTCAGTGTATTACTATCTAATATTCAGTATATTACTATCTAATGTTCAGTGTATTACTATCTAATGTTCAGTGTATTACTATCTAATGTTCAGTATATTACTATCTAATGTTCAGTATATTACTATCTAATGTTCAGTATATTACTATCTAATGTTATCTAATGTTCAGTGTATTACTATCTAATGTTCAGTATATTACTATCTAATGTTCAGTGTATTACTATCTAATGTTCAGTATATTACTATCTAATGTTCAGTATATTACTATCTAATGTTCAGTATATTACTATCTAATGTTCAGTGTATTACTATCTAATGTTATCTAATGTTCAGTATATTACTATCTAATGTTCAGTATATTACTATCTAATGTTCAGTATATTACTATCTAATGTTCAGTGTATTACTATCTAATGTTATCTAATGTTCAGTATATTACTATCTAATGTTCAGTATATTACTATCTAATGTTATCTAATGTTCAGTGTATTACTATCTAATGTTCAGTATATTACTATCTAATGTTATCTAATGTTCAGTGTATTACTATCTAATGTTCAGTATATTACTATCTAATGTTCAGTGTATTACTATCTAATGTTCAGTGTATTACTATCTAATATTCAGTATATTACTATCTAATGTTCAGTGTATTACTATCTAATGTTCAGTGTATTACTATCTAATGTTCAGTATATTACTATCTAATGTTCAGTATATTACTATCTAATGTTCAGTATATTACTATCTAATGTTATCTAATGTTCAGTGTATTACTATCTAATGTTCAGTATATTACTATCTAATGTTCAGTGTATTACTATCTAATGTTCAGTATATTACTATCTAATGTTCAGTATATTACTATCTAATGTTCAGTATATTACTATCTAATGTTCAGTGTATTACTATCTAATGTTATCTAATGTTCAGTATATTACTATCTAATGTTCAGTATATTACTATCTAATGTTCAGTATATTACTATCTAATGTTCAGTGTATTACTATCTAATGTTATCTAATGTTCAGTATATTACTATCTAATGTTCAGTATATTACTATCTAATGTTCAGTATATTACTATCTAATGTTCAGTATATTACTATCTAATGTTCAGTGTATTACTATCTAATGTTCAGTATATTACTATCTAATGTTCAGTGTATTACTATCTAATGTTCAGTATATTACTATATAATGTTCAGTATATTACTATCTAATGTTCAGTATATTACTATCTAATGTTATCTAATATTCAGTGTATTACTATCTAATGTTCAGTGTATTACTATCTAATGTTCAGTATATTACTATCTAATGTTCAGTATATTACTATCTAATGTTCAGTGTATTACTATCTAATGTTCAGTATATTACTATCTAATGTTCAGTATATTACTATATAATGTTCAGTATATTACTATCTAATGTTCAGTATATTACTATCTAATGTTCAGTATATTACTATCTAATGTTCAGTGTATTACAATCTAATGTTCAGTATATTACTATCTAATGTTCAGTGTATTACTATCTAATGTTCAGTGTATTACTATCTAATATTCAGTATATTACTATCTAATGTTCAGTGTATTACTATCTAATGTTCAGTATATTACTATCTAATGTTCAGTATATTACTATCTAATGTTCAGTGTATTACTATCTAATGTTCAGTGTATTACTATCTAATGTTCAGTATATTACTATCTAATGTTCAGTATATTACTATCTAATGTTATCTAATATTCAGTGTATTACTATCTAATGTTCAGTGTATTACTATCTAATGTTCAGTATATTACTATCTAATGTTCAGTATATTACTATCTAATGTTCAGTGTATTACTATCTAATGTTCAGTATATTACTATCTAATGTTCAGTATATTACTATCTAATGTTCAGTGTATTACTATCTAATGTTCAGTATATTACTATCTAATGTTCAGTGTATTACTATCTAATGTTCAGTGTATTACTATCTAATGTTCAGTATATTACTATCTAATGTTCAGTATATTACTATCTAATGTTCAGTATATTACTATCTAATGTTATCTAATGTTCAGTGTATTACTATCTAATGTTCAGTATATTACTATCTAATGTTATCTAATGTTCAGTGTATTACTATCTAATGTTCAGTATATTACTATCTAATGTTCAGTGTATTACTATCTAATGTTCAGTGTATTACTATCTAATATTCAGTATATTACTATCTAATGTTCAGTGTATTACTATCTAATGTTCAGTGTATTACTATCTAATGTTCAGTATATTACTATCTAATGTTCAGTATATTACTATCTAATGTTCAGTATATTACTATCTAATGTTATCTAATGTTCAGTGTATTACTATCTAATGTTCAGTATATTACTATCTAATGTTCAGTGTATTACTATCTAATGTTCAGTATATTACTATCTAATGTTCAGTATATTACTATCTAATGTTCAGTATATTACTATCTAATGTTCAGTGTCTTACTATCTAATGTTATCTAATGTTCAGTATATTACTATCTAATGTTCAGTATATTACTATCTAATGTTCAGTATATTACTATCTAATGTTCAGTGTATTACTATCTAATGTTATCTAATGTTCAGTATATTACTATCTAATGTTCAGTATATTACTATCTAATGTTCAGTATATTACTATCTAATGTTCAGTATATTACTATCTAATGTTCAGTGTATTACTATCTAATGTTCAGTATATTACTATCTAATGTTCAGTGTATTACTATCTAATGTTCAGTATATTACTATCTAATGTTCAGTATATTACTATCTAATGTTCAGTATATTACTATCTAATGTTATCTAATATTCAGTGTATTACTATCTAATGTTCAGTGTATTACTATCTAATGTTCAGTATATTACTATCTAATGTTCAGTATATTACTATCTAATGTTCAGTATATTACTATCTAATGTTCAGTATATTACTATCTAATGTTCAGTATATTACTATATAATGTTCAGTATATTACTATCTAATGTTCAGTATATTACTATCTAATGTTCAGTATATTACTATCTAATGTCCAGTGTATTACAATCTAATGTTCAGTATATTACTATCTAATGTTCAGTGTATTACTATCTAATGTTCAGTGTATTACTATCTAATATTCAGTATATTACTATCTAATGTTCAGTGTATTACTATCTAATGTTCAGTATATTACTATCTAATGTTCAGTATATTACTATCTAATGTTCAGTGTATTACTATCTAATGTTCAGTGTATTACTATCTAATGTTATCTAATGTTCAGTGTATTACTATCTAATGTTCAGTATATTACTATCTAATGTTATCTAATGTTCAGTGTATTACTATCTAATGTTCAGTATATTACTATCTAATGTTCAGTATATTACTATCTAATGTTCAGTATATTACTATCTAATGTTCAGTGTATTACTATCTAATGTTATCTAATGTTCAGTGTATTACTATCTAATGTTCAGTATATTACTATCTAATGTTCAGTATATTACTATCTAATGTTCAGTGTATTACTATCTAATGTTCAGTGTATTACTATCTAATGTTCAGTATATTACTATCTAATGTTATCTAATGTTCAGTGTATTACTATCTAATGTTCAGTGTATTACTATCTAATGTTCAGTATATTACTATCTAATGTTCAGTATATTACTATCTAATGTTATCTAATGTTCAGTGTATTACTATCTAATGTTCAGTATATTACTATCTAATGTTATCTAATGTTCAGTGTATTACTATCTAATGTTCAGTATATTACTATCTAATGTTCAGTGTATTACTATCTAATGTTCAGTATATTACTATCTAATGTTCAGTGTATTACTATCTAATGTTCAGTATATTACTATCTAATGTTCAGTGTATTACTATCTAATGTTCAGTATATTACTATCTAATGTTCAGTATATTACTATCTAATGTTCAGTGTATTACTATCTAATGTTCAGTATATTACTATCTAATGTTCAGTATATTACTATCTAATGTTCAGTATATTACTATCTAATGTTCAGTGTATTACTATCTAATGTTCAGTGTATTACTATCTAATGTTATCTAATGTTCAGTATATTACTATCTAATGTTCAGTATATTACTATCTAATGTTCAGTATATTACTATCTAATGTTCAGTGTATTACTATTTAATGTTATCTAATGTTCAGTATATTACTATCTAATGTTCAGTATATTACTATCTAATGTTCAGTATATTACTATCTAATGTTCAGTGTATTACTATCTAATGTTCAGTGTATTACTATCTAATGTTCAGTATATTACTATCTAATGTTATCTAATGTTCAGAATATTACTATCTAATGTTCAGTATATTACTATCTAATGTTCAGTATATTACTATCTAATGGTCAGTGTATTACTATCTAATATTCAGTATATTACTATCTAATGTTCAGTATATTACTATCTAATGTTCAGTATATTACTATCTAATGTTCAGTATATTACTATCTAATGTTCAGTATATTACTATCTAATGTTCAGTGTATTACTATCTAATGTTCAGTATATTACTATCTAATGTTCAGTGTATTACTATCTAATGTTCAGTATATTACTATCTAATGTTCAGTATATTACTATCTAATGTTCAGTATATTACTATCTAATGTTCAGTGTATTACTATCTAATGTTATCTAATGTTCAGTATATTACTATCTAATGTTCAGTATATTACTATCTAATGTTCAGTATATTACTATCTAATGTTCAGTGTATTACTATCTAATGTTATCTAATGTTCAGTATATTACTATCTAATGTTCAGTATATTACTATCTAATGTTCAGTATATTACTATCTAATGTTCAGTATATTACTATCTAATGTTATCTAATGTTCAGTGTATTACTATCTAATGTTCAGTATATTACTATCTAATGTTCAGTATATTACTATCTAATGTTCAGTGTATTACTATCTAATGTTCAGTATATTACTATCTAATGTTCAGTATATTACTATCTAATGTTCAGTATATTACTATCTAATGTTCAGTATATTACTATCTAATGTTCAGTGTATTACTATCTAATGTTATCTAATGTTCAGTATATTACTATCTAATGTTCAGTATATTACTATCTAATGTTCAGTATATTACTATCTAATGTTCAGTGTATTACTATCTAATGTTATCTAATATTCAGTGTATTACTATCTAATGTTCAGTGTATTACTATCTAATGTTCAGTATATTACTATCTAATGTTCAGTATATTACTATCTAATGTTCAGTGTATTACTATCTAATGTTCAGTATATTACTATCTAATGTTCAGTATATTACTATATAATGTTCAGTATATTACTATCTAATGTTCAGTATATTACTATCTAATGTTCAGTATATTACTATCTAATGTCCAGTGTATTACAATCTAATGTTCAGTATATTACTATCTAATGTTCAGTGTATTACTATCTAATGTTCAGTGTATTACTATCTAATATTCAGTATATTACTATCTAATGTTCAGTGTATTACTATCTAATGTTCAGTATATTACTATCTAATGTTCAGTATATTACTATCTAATGTTCAGTGTATTACTATCTAATGTTCAGTATATTACTATCTAATGTTCAGTATATTACTATCTAATGTTCAGTGTATTACTATCTAATGTTCAGTATATTACTATCTAATGTTCAGTATATTACTATATAATGTTCAGTATATTACTATCTAATGTTCAGTATATTACTATCTAATGTTCAGTATATTACTATCTAATGTCCAGTGTATTACAATCTAATGTTCAGTATATTACTATCTAATGTTCAGTGTATTACTATCTAATGTTCAGTGTATTACTATCTAATATTCAGTATATTACTATCTAATGTTCAGTGTATTACTATCTAATGTTCAGTATATTACTATCTAATGTTCAGTATATTACTATCTAATGTTCAGTGTATTACTATCTAATGTTCAGTGTATTACTATCTAATGTTATCTAATGTTCAGTGTATTACTATCTAATGTTCAGTATATTACTATCTAATGTTATCTAATGTTCAGTGTATTACTATCTAATGTTCAGTATATTACTATCTAATGTTCAGTATATTACTATCTAATGTTCAGTATATTACTATCTAATGTTCAGTGTATTACTATCTAATGTTATCTAATGTTCAGTGTATTACTATCTAATGTTCAGTATATTACTATCTAATGTTCAGTATATTACTATCTAATGTTCAGTGTATTACTATCTAATGTTCAGTGTATTACTATCTAATGTTCAGTATATTACTATCTAATGTTATCTAATGTTCAGTGTATTACTATCTAATGTTCAGTGTATTACTATCTAATGTTCAGTATATTACTATCTAATGTTCAGTATATTACTATCTAATGTTATCTAATGTTCAGTGTATTACTATCTAATGTTCAGTATATTACTATCTAATGTTATCTAATGTTCAGTGTATTACTATCTAATGTTCAGTATATTACTATCTAATGTTCAGTGTATTACTATCTAATGTTCAGTATATTACTATCTAATGTTCAGTGTATTACTATCTAATGTTCAGTATATTACTATCTAATGTTCAGTGTATTACTATCTAATGTTCAGTATATTACTATCTAATGTTCAGTATATTACTATCTAATGTTCAGTGTATTACTATCTAATGTTCAGTATATTACTATCTAATGTTCAGTATATTACTATCTAATGTTCAGTATATTACTATCTAATGTTCAGTGTATTACTATCTAATGTTCAGTGTATTACTATCTAATGTTATCTAATGTTCAGTATATTACTATCTAATGTTCAGTATATTACTATCTAATGTTCAGTATATTACTATCTAATGTTCAGTGTATTACTATTTAATGTTATCTAATGTTCAGTATATTACTATCTAATGTTCAGTATATTACTATCTAATGTTCAGTATATTACTATCTAATGTTCAGTGTATTACTATCTAATGTTCAGTGTATTACTATCTAATGTTCAGTATATTACTATCTAATGTTATCTAATGTTCAGAATATTACTATCTAATGTTCAGTATATTACTATCTAATGTTCAGTATATTACTATCTAATGTTCAGTGTATTACTATCTAATATTCAGTATATTACTATCTAATGTTCAGTATATTACTATCTAATGTTCAGTATATTACTATCTAATGTTCAGTATATTACTATCTAATGTTCAGTATATTACTATCTAATGTTCAGTGTATTACTATCTAATGTTCAGTATATTACTATCTAATGTTCAGTGTATTACTATCTAATGTTCAGTATATTACTATCTAATGTTCAGTATATTACTATCTAATGTTCAGTATATTACTATCTAATGTTCAGTGTATTACTATCTAATGTTATCTAATGTTCAGTATATTACTATCTAATGTTCAGTATATTACTATCTAATGTTCAGTATATTACTATCTAATGTTCAGTGTATTACTATCTAATGTTATCTAATGTTCAGTATATTACTATCTAATGTTCAGTATATTACTATCTAATGTTCAGTATATTACTATCTAATGTTCAGTATATTACTATCTAATGTTCAGTGTATTACTATCTAATGTTCAGTATATTACTATCTAATGTTCAGTATATTACTATCTAATGTTCAGTGTATTACTATCTAATGTTCAGTATATTACTATCTAATGTTCAGTATATTACTATCTAATGTTCAGTGTATTACTATCTAATGTTCAGTGTATTACTATCTAATGTTCAGTGTATTACTATCTAATGTTCAGTATATTACTATCTAATGTTCAGTATATTACTATCTAATGTTCAGTATATTACTATCTAATGTTCAGTGTATTACTATCTAATGTTCAGTATATTACTATCTAATGTTCAGTATATTACTATCTAATGTTCAGTATATTACTATCTAATGTTCAGTATATTACTATCTAATGTTCAGTATATTACTATCTAATGTTCAGTATATTACTATATAATGTTCAGTATATTACTATCTAATGTTCAGTGTATTACTATCTAATGTTCAGTATATTACTATCTAATGTTCAGTGTATTACTATCTAATGTTATCTAATGTTCAGTATATTACTATCTAATGTTCAGTATATTACTATCTAATGTTCAGTATATTACTATCTAATGTTCAGTGTATTACTATCTAATGTTCAGTATATTACTATCTAATGTTCAGTATATTTCTATCTAATGTTCAGTATATTACTATCTAATGTTATCTAATGTTCAGTATATTACTATCTAATGTTCAGTATATTACTATCTAATGTTCAGTGTATTACTATCTAATGTTCAGTATATTACTATCTAATGTTCAGTGTATTACTATCTAATGTTCAGTGTATTACTATCTAATGTTCAGTATATTACTATCTAATGTTCAGTATATTACTATCTAATGTTCAGTGTATTACTATCTAATGTTCAGTATATTACTATCTAATGTTCAGTGTATTACTATCTAATGTTATCTAATGTTCAGTGTATTACTATCTAATGTTCAGTGTATTACTATCTAATGTTCAGTATATTACTATCTAATGTTCAGTGTATTACTATCTAATGTTCAGTATATTACTATCTAATGTTCAGTATATTACTATCTAATGTTCAGTATATTACTATCTAATGTTCAGTGTATTACTATCTAATGTTATCTAATGTTCAGTATATTACTATCTAATGTTCAGTATATTACTATCTAATGTTCAGTATATTACTATCTAATGTTATCTAATATTCAGTGTATTACTATCTAATGTTCAGTATATTACTATCTAATGTTCAGTATATTACTATCTAATGTTCAGTGTATTACTATCTAATGTTCAGTGTATTACTATCTAATGTTCAGTATATTACTATCTAATGTTCAGTATATTACTATCTAATGTTCAGTGTATTACTATCTAATGTTCAGTATATTACTATCTAATGTTCAGTATATTACTATCTAATGTTCAGTATATTACTATCTAATGTTCAGTGTATTACTATCTAATGTTATCTAATGTTCAGTATATTACTATCTAATGTTCAGTATATTACTATATAATGTTCAGTGTATTACTATCTAATGTTCAGTATATTACTATCTAATGTTCAGTATATTACTATCTAATGTTATCTAATGTTCAGTATATTACTATCTAATGTTCAGTATATTACTATCTAATGTTCAGTATATTACTATCTAATGTTCAGTGTAATACTATCTAATGTTCAGTGTATTACTATCTAATGTTCAGTATATTACTATCTAATGCTATCTAATGTTCAGTATATTACTATCTAATGTTCAGTATATTACTATCTAATGTTCAGTATATTACTATCTAATGTTCAGTATATTACTATCTAATGTTATCTAATGTTCAGTATATTACTATCTAATGTTCAGTATATTACTATCTAATGTTCAGTGTATTACTATCTAATGTTCAGTGTATTACTATCTAATGTTCAGTGTATTACTATCTAATGTTCAGTGTATTACTATCTAATGTTCAGTGTATTACTATCTAATGTTCAGTATATTACTATCTAATGTTCAGTGTATTACTATCTAATGTTCAGTGTATTACTATCTAATGTTCAGTGTATTACTATCTAATGTTATCTAATGTTCAGTGTATTACTATCTAATGTTCAGTGTATTACTATCTAATGTTCAGTATATTACTATCTAATGTTCAGTATATTACTATCTAATGTTCAGTATATTACTATCTAATGTTCAGTGTATTACTATATAATGTTCAGTGTATTACTATCTAATGTTCAGTGTATTACTATCTAATGTTCAGTATATTACTATCTAATGTTCAGTGTATTACTATCTAATGTTCAGTGTATTACTATCTAATGTTCAGTGTATTACTATCTAATGTTATCTAATGTTCAGTATATTACTATCTAATGTTCAGTATATTACTATCTAATGTTCAGTATATTACTATCTAATGTTCAGTGTATTACTATCTAATGTTCAGTATATTACTATCTAATGTTCAGTATATTACTATCTAATGTTCAGTATATTACTATCTAATGTTATCTAATGTTCAGTATATTACTATCTAATGTTCAGTGTATTACTATCTAATGTTCAGTGTATTACTATCTAATGTTCAGTATATTACTATCTAATGTTCAGTGTATTACTATCTAATGTTCAGTGTATTACTATCTAATGTTCAGTATATTACTATCTAATGTTCAGTATATTACTATCTAATGTTCAGTGTATTACTATCTAATGTTCAGTGTATTACTATCTAATGTTCAGTGTATTACTATCTAATGTTATCTAATGTTCAGTGTATTACTATCTAATGTTCAGTGTATTACTATCTAATGTTCAGTATATTACTATCTAATGTTCAGTGTATTACTATCTAATGTTCAGTATATTACTATCTAATGTTCAGTATATTACTATCTAATGTTCAGTATATTACTATCTAATGTTCAGTGTATTACTATCTAATGTTATCTAATGTTCAGTATATTACTATCTAATGTTCAGTATATTACTATCTAATGTTCAGTATATTACTATCTAATGTTCAGTGTATTACTATCTAATGTTCAGTATATTACTATCTAATGTTCAGTATATTACTATCTAATGATCAGTGTATTACTATCTAATGTTCAGTGTATTACTATCTAATGTTCAGTATATTACTATCTAATGTTCAGTATATTACTATCTAATGTTCAGTGTATTACTATCTAATGTTCAGTGTATTACTATCTAATGTTCAGTATATTACTATCTAATGTTCAGTGTATTACTATCTAATGTTCAGTATATTACTATCTAATGTTCAGTGTATTACTATCTAATGTTATCTAATGTTCAGTATATTACTATCTAATGTTCAGTATATTACTATATAATGTTCAGTGTATTACTATCTAATGTTCAGTATATTACTATCTAATGTTCAGTATATTACTATCTAATGTTATCTAATGTTCAGTATATTACTATCTAATGTTCAGTATATTACTATCTAATGTTCAGTATATTACTATCTAATGTTCAGTGTAATACTATCTAATGTTCAGTGTATTACTATCTAATGTTCAGTATATTACTATCTAATGCTATCTAATGTTCAGTATATTACTATCTAATGTTCAGTATATTACTATCTAATGTTCAGTATATTACTATCTAATGTTCAGTATATTACTATCTAATGTTATCTAATGTTCAGTATATTACTATCTAATGTTCAGTATATTACTATCTAATGTTCAGTGTATTACTATCTAATGTTCAGTGTATTACTATCTAATGTTCAGTGTATTACTATCTAATGTTCAGTGTATTACTATCTAATGTTCAGTGTATTACTATCTAATGTTCAGTATATTACTATCTAATGTTCAGTGTATTACTATCTAATGTTCAGTGTATTACTATCTAATGTTCAGTGTATTACTATCTAATGTTATCTAATGTTCAGTGTATTACTATCTAATGTTCAGTGTATTACTATCTAATGTTCAGTATATTACTATCTAATGTTCAGTATATTACTATCTAATGTTCAGTATATTACTATCTAATGTTCAGTGTATTACTATATAATGTTCAGTGTATTACTATCTAATGTTCAGTGTATTACTATCTAATGTTCAGTGTATTACTATCTAATGTTCAGTGTATTACTATATAATGTTCAGTGTATTACTATCTAATGTTATCTAATGTTCAGTATATTACTATCTAATGTTCAGTGTATTACTATCTAATGTTATCTAATGTTCAGTATATTACTATCTAATGTTCAGTGTATTACTATCTAATGTTCAGTATATTACTATCTAATGTTCAGTGTATTACTATCTAATGTTCAGTGTATTACTATCTAATGTTCAGTGTATTACTATCTAATGTTATCTAATGTTCAGTGTATTACTATCTAATGTTCAGTGTATTACTATCTAATGTTCAGTATATTACTATCTAATGTTCAGTATATTACTATCTAATGTTCAGTATATTACTATCTAATGTTCAGTGTATTACTATATAATGATCAGTGTATTACTATCTAATGTTCAGTGTATTACTTTCTAATGTTCAGTATATTACTATCTAATGTTCAGTGTATTACTATCTAATGTTATCTAATGTTCAGTATATTACTATCTAATGTTCAGTGTATTACTATCTAATGTTCAGTATATTACTATCTAATGTTCAGTGTATTACTATCTAATGTTATCTAATGTTCAGTGTATTACTATCTAATGTTCAGTGTATTACTATCTAATGTTATCTAATGTTCAGTATATTACTATCTAATGTTCAGTATATTACTATCTAATGTTCAGTGTATTACTATCTAATGTTATCTAATGTTCAGTGTATTACTATCTAATGTTCAGTGTATTACTATCTAATGTTCAGTGTATTACTATCTAATGTTCAGTGTATTACTATCTAATGTTATCTAATGTTCAGTGTATTACTATCTAATGTTCAGTATATTACTATCTAATGTTATCTAATGTTCAGTATATTACTATCTAATGTTCAGTATATTACTATCTAATTTTCAGTGTATTACTATCTAATGTTCAGTGTATTACTATCTAATGTTCAGTATATTACTATCTAATGTTCAGTGTATTACTATCTAATGTTCAGTATATTACTATCTAATGTTCAGTATATTACTATCTAATGTTCAGTATATTACTATCTAATGTTCAGTATATTACTATCTAATGTTCAGTATATTACTATCTAATGTTCAGTGTATTACTATCTAATGTTCAGTGTATTACTATCTAATGTTATCTAATGTTCAGTATATTACTATCTAATGTTCAGTGTATTACTATCTAATGTTATCTAATGTTCAGTGTATTACTATCTAATGTTCAGTATATTACTATCTAATGTTATCTAATGTTCAGTGTATTACTATCTAATGTTCAGTGTATTACTATCTAATGTTATCTAATGTTCAGTGTATTACTATCTAATGTTCAGTGTATTACTATCTAATGTTCAGTATATTACTATCTAATGTTCAGTATATTACTATCTAATGTTCAGTATATTACTATCTAATGTTATCTAATGTTCAGTGTATTACTATCTAATGTTCAGTGTATTACTATCTAATGTTCAGTGTATTACTATCTAATGTTCAGTATATTACTATCTACTGTTCAGTGTATTACTATCTAATGTTCAGTATATTACTATCTAATGTTATCTAATATTCAGTATATTACTACCTAATGTTCAGTGTATTACTATCTAATGTTCAGTGTATTACTATCTAATGTTCAGTATATTACTATCTAATGTTCAGTATATTACTATCTAATGTTCAGTATATTACTATCTAATGTTCAGTGTATTACTATCTAATGTTCAGTGTATTACTATCTAATGTTCAGTATATTACTATCTAATGTTCAGTATATTACTATCTAATGTTCAGTATATTACTATCTAATGTTCAGTATATTACTATCTAATGTTCAGTGTATTACTATCTCATGTTCAGTGTATTACTATCTAATGTTCAGTATATTACTATCTAATGTTCAGTATATTACTATCTAATGTTCAGTATATTACTATCTAATGTTCAGTATATTACTATCTAATGTTCAGTGTATTACTATCTAATGTTCAGTATATTACTATCTAATGTTCAGTGTATTACTATCTAATGTTATCTAATGTTCAGTATATTACTATCTAATGTTCAGTGTATTACTATCTAATGTTCAGTATATTACTATCTAATGTTCAGTGTATTACTATCTAATGTTATCTAATGTTCAGTATATTACTATCTAATGTTCAGTGTATTACTATCTAATGTTCAGTATATTACTATCTAATGTTCAGTATATTACTATCTAATGTTATCTAATGTTCAGTGTATTACTATCTAATGTTCAGTGTATTACTATCTAATGTTCAGTGTATTACTATCTAATGTTCAGTATATTACTATCTAATGTTCAGTATATTACTATCTAATATTCAGTATATTACTATCTAATGTTCAGTGTATTACTATCTAATGTTCAGTGTATTACTATCTAATGTTCAGTATATTACTATCTAATGTTCAGTATATTACTATCTAATGCTATCTAATGTTCAGTATATTACTATCTAATATTCAGTATATTACTATCTAATATTCAGTATATTACTATCTAATGTTCAGTGTATTACTATCTAATGTTCAGTATATTACTATCTAATGTTCAGGGTATTACTATCTAATGTTCAGTGTATTACTATCTAATGTTCAGTGTATTACTATCTAATGTTATCTAATGTTCAGTGTATTACTATCTAATGTTCAGTGTATTACTATCTAATGTTCAGTATATTACTATCTAATGTTCAGTATATTACTATCTAATGTTCAGTATATTACTATCTAATGTTCAGTGTATTACTATATAATGTTCAGTGTATTACTATCTAATGTTCAGTGTATTACTTTCTAATGTTCAGTATATTACTATCTAATGTTCAGTGTATTACTATCTAATGTTATCTAATGTTCAGTATATTACTATCTAATGTTCAGTGTATTACTATCTAATGTTCAGTATATTACTATCTAATGTTCAGTGTATTACTATCTAATGTTATCTAATGTTCAGTGTATTACTATCTAATGTTCAGTGTATTACTATCTAATGTTATCTAATGTTCAGTATATTACTATCTAATGTTCAGTATATTACTATCTAATGTTCAGTGTATTACTATCTAATGTTCAGTGTATTACTATCTAATGTTCAGTATATTACTATCTAATGTTCAGTATATTACTATCTAATGTTCAGTATATTACTATCTAATGTTATCTAATGTTCAGTGTATTACTATCTAATGTTCAGTGTATTACTATCTAATGTTATCTAATGTTCAGTGTATTACTATCTAATGTTCAGTGTATTACTATCTAATGTTCAGTGTATTACTATCTAATGTTATCTAATGTTCAGTGTATTACTATCTAATGTTCAGTGTATTACTATCTAATGTTATCTAATGTTCAGTATATTACTATCTAATGTTATCTAATGTTCAGTATATTACTATCTAATGTTCAGTATATTACTATCTAATGTTCAGTGTATTACTATCTAATGTTCAGTGTATTACTATCTAATGTTCAGTATATTACTATCTAATGTTCAGTGTATTACTATCTAATGTTCAGTGTATTACTATCTAATGTTCAGTATATTACTATCTAATGTTCAGTATATTACTATCTAATGTTCAGTATATTACTATCTAATGTTCAGTATATTACTATCTAATGTTCAGTGTATTACTATCTAATGTTCAGTGTATTACTATCTAATGTTATCTAATGTTCAGTATATTACTATCTAATGTTCAGTGTATTACTATCTAATGTTATCTAATGTTCAGTGTATTACTATCTAATGTTCAGTATATTACTATCTAATGTTATCTAATGTTCAGTGTATCACTATCTAATGTTCAGTGTATTACTATCTAATGTTATCTAATGTTCAGTGTATTACTATCTAATGTTCAGTGTATTACTATCTAATGTTCAGTATATTACTATCTAATGTTCAGTATATTACTATCTAATGTTCAGTATATTACTATCTAATGTTATCTAATGTTCAGTGTATTACTATCTAATGTTCAGTGTATTACTATCTAATGTTCAGTGTATTACTATCTAATGTTCAGTATATTACTATCTAATGTTCAGTGTATTACTATCTAATGTTCAGTATATTACTATCTAATGTTATCTAATATTCAGTATATTACTATCTAATGTTCAGTGTATTACTATCTAATGTTCAGTGTATTACTATCTAATGTTCAGTATATTACTATCTAATGTTCAGTATATTACTATCTAATGTTCAGTATATTACTATCTAATGTTCAGTGTATTACTATCTAATGTTCAGTGTATTACTATCTAATGTTCAGTATATTACTATCTAATGTTCAGTATATTACTATCTAATGTTCAGTATATTACTATCTAATGTTCAGTATATTACTATCTAATGTTCAGTGTATTACTATCTCATGTTCAGTGTATTACTATCTAATGTTCAGTATATTACTATCTAATGTTCAGTATATTACTATCTAATGTTCAGTATATTACTATCTAATGTTCAGTATATTACTATCTAATGTTCAGTGTATTACTATCTAATGTTCAGTATATTACTATCTAATGTTCAGTGTATTACTATCTAATGTTATCTAATGTTCAGTATATTACTATCTAATGTTCAGTGTATTACTATCTAATGTTCAGTATATTACTATCTAATGTTCAGTGTATTACTATCTAATGTTATCTAATGTTCAGTATATTACTATCTAATGTTCAGTGTATTACTATCTAATGTTCAGTATATTACTATCTAATGTTCAGTATATTACTATCTAATGTTATCTAATGTTCAGTGTATTACTATCTAATGTTCAGTGTATTACTATCTAATGTTCAGTGTATTACTATCTAATGTTCAGTATATTACTATCTAATGTTCAGTATATTACTATCTAATATTCAGTATATTACTATCTAATGTTCAGTGTATTACTATCTAATGTTCAGTGTATTACTATCTAATGTTCAGTATATTACTATCTAATGTTCAGTATATTACTATCTAATGTTATCTAATGTTCAGTGTATTACTATCTAATGTTCAGTATATTACTATCTAATGTTATCTAATGTTCAGTATATTACTATCTAATGTTCAGTATATTACTATCTAATGTTATCTAATGTTCAGTATATTACTATCTAATGTTCAGTATATTACTATATAATGTTCAGTATATTACTATCTAATGTTATCTAATGTTCAGTATATTACTATCTAATGTTCAGTATATTACTATCTAATGTTCAGTATATTACTATCTAATGTTCAGTGTATTACTATCTAATGTTCAGTGTATTACTATCTAATGTTCAGTATATTACTATCTAATGTTATCTAATGTTCAGTATATTACTATCTAATGTTCAGTATATTACTATCTAATGTTCAGTATATTACTATCTAATGTTCAGTATATTACTATCTAATGTTCAGTATATTACTATCTAATGTTCAGTATATTACTATCTAATATTCAGTATATTACTATCTAATGTTCAGTGTATTACTATCTAATGTTCAGTATATTACTATCTAATGTTCAGTATATTACTATCTAATGTTATCTAATGTTCAGTGTATTACTATCTAATGTTCAGTATATTACTATCTAATGTTATCTAATGTTCAGTATATTACTATCTAATGTTCAGTATATTACTATCTAATGTTCAGTATATTACTATCTAATGTTCAGTGTATTACTATCTAATGTTATCTAATGTTCAGTATATTACTATCTAATGTTCAGTATATTACTATCTAATGTTCAGTATATTACTATCTAATGTTCAGTATATTACTATCTAATGTTCAGTGTATTACTATCTAATGTTATCTAATGTTCAGTGTATTACTATATAATGTTCAGTGTATTACTATCTAATGTTCAGTATATTACTATCTAATGTTCAGTATATTACTATCTAATGTTCAGTGTGTTACTATCTAATGTTCAGTGTATTACTATCTAATGTTCAGTATATTACTATCTAATGTTCAGTATATTACTATCTAATGTTCAGTATATTACTATCTAATGTTCAGTATATTACTATCTAATGTTCAGTATATTACTATCTAATGTTCAGTATATTACTATCTAATGTTCAGTATATTACTATCTAATGTTCAGTGTATTACTATCTAATGTTCAGTATATTACTATCTAATGTTCAGTGTATTACTATCTAATGTTCAGTATATTACTATCTAATGTTATCTAATGTTCAGTATATTACTATCTAATGTTCAGTATATTACTATATAATGTTCAGTATATTACTATCTAATGTTATCTAATGTTCAGTATATTACTATCTAATGTTCAGTATATTACTATCTAATGTTCAGTATATTACTATCTAATGTTCAGTGTATTACTATCTAATGTTCAGTGTATTACTATCTATTGTTCAGTATATTACTATCTAATGTTATCTAATGTTCAGTATATTACTATCTAATGTTCAGTATATTACTATCTAATGTTCAGTATATTACTATCTAATGTTCAGTATATTACTATCTAATGTTCAGTATATTACTATCTAATGTTCAGTATATTACTATCTAATGTTATCTAATATTCAGTATATTACTATCTAATGTTCAGTGTATTACTATCTAATGTTCAGTATATTACTACCTAATGTTCAGTGTATTACTATCTAATGTTCAGTGTATTACTATCTAATGTTCAGTATATTACTATCTAATGTTCAGTATATTACTATCTAATGTTCAGTATATTACTATCTAATGTTCAGTGTATTACTATCTAATGTTCAGTGTATTACTATCTAATGTTCAGTATATTACTATCTAATGTTCAGTATATTACTATCTAATGTTCAGTGTATTACTATCTAATGTTCAGTGTATTACTATCTAATGTTCAGTATATTACTATCTAATGTTCAGTATATTACTATCTAATGTTATCTAATGTTCAGTGTATTACTATCTAATGTTCAGTATATTACTATCTAATGTTATCTAATGTTCAGTATATTACTATCTAATGTTCAGTATATTACTATCTAATGTTATCTAATGTTCAGTATATTACTATCTAATGTTCAGTATATTACTATATAATGTTCAGTATATTACTATCTAATGTTATCTAATGTTCAGTATATTACTATCTAATGTTCAGTATATTACTATCTAATGTTCAGTATATTACTATCTAATGTTCAGTGTATTACTATCTAATGTTCAGTGTATTACTATCTAATGTTCAGTATATTACTATCTAATGTTATCTAATGTTCAGTATATTACTATCTAATGTTCAGTATATTACTATCTAATGTTCAGTATATTACTATCTAATGTTCAGTATATTACTATCTAATGTTCAGTATATTACTATCTAATATTCAGTATATTACTATCTAATGTTCGGTGTATTACTATCTAATGTTCAGTATATTACTATCTAATGTTCAGTATATTACTATCTAATGTTATCTAATGTTCAGTGTATTACTATCTAATGTTCAGTGTATTACTATCTAATGTTATCTAATGTTCAGTATATTACTATCTAATGTTCAGTATATTACTATCTAATGTTCAGTATATTACTATCTAATGTTCAGTATATTACTATCTAATGTTCAGTGTATTACTATCTAATGTTATCTAATGTTCAGTGTATTACTATATAATGTTCAGTGTATTACTATCTAATGTTCAGTATATTACTATCTAATGTTCAGTATATTACTATCTAATGTTCAGTGTGTTACTATCTAATGTTCAGTGTATTACTATCTAATGTTCAGTATATTACTATCTAATGTTCAGTATATTACTATCTAATGTTCAGTATATTACTATCTAATGTTCAGTATATTACTATCTAATGTTCAGTATATTACTATCTAATGTTCAGTATATTACTATCTAATGTTCAGTATATTACTATCTAATGTTCAGTGTATTACTATCTAATGTTCAGTATATTACTATCTAATGTTCAGTGTATTACTATCTAATGTTCAGTATATTACTATCTAATGTTATCTAATGTTCAGTATATTACTATCTAATGTTCAGTATATTACTATATAATGTTCAGTATATTACTATCTAATGTTATCTAATGTTCAGTATATTACTATCTAATGTTCAGTATATTACTATCTAATGTTCAGTATATTACTATCTAATGTTCAGTGTATTACTATCTAATGTTCAGTGTATTACTATCTATTGTTCAGTATATTACTATCTAATGTTATCTAATGTTCAGTATATTACTATCTAATGTTCAGTATATTACTATCTAATGTTCAGTATATTACTATCTAATGTTCAGTATATTACTATCTAATGTTCAGTATATTACTATCTAATGTTCAGTATATTACTATCTAATGTTATCTAATATTCAGTATATTACTATCTAATGTTCAGTGTATTACTATCTAATGTTCAGTATATTACTACCTAATGTTCAGTGTATTACTATCTAATGTTCAGTGTATTACTATCTAATGTTCAGTATATTACTATCTAATGTTCAGTATATTACTATCTAATGTTCAGTATATTACTATCTAATGTTCAGTGTATTACTATCTAATGTTCAGTGTATTACTATCTAATGTTCAGTATATTACTATCTAATGTTCAGTATATTACTATCTAATGTTCAGTATATTACTATCTAATGTTCAGTATATTACTATCTAATGTTCAGTGTATTACTATCTCATGTTCAGTGTATTACTATCTAATGTTCAGTATATTACTATCTAATGTTCAGTATATTACTATCTAATGTTCAGTATATTACTATCTAATGTTCAGTGTATTACTATCTAATGTTCAGTATATTACTATCTAATGTTCAGTGTATTACTATCTAATGTTATCTAATGTTCAGTATATTACTATCTAATGTTCAGTGTATTACTATCTAATGTTCAGTATATTACTATCTAATGTTCAGTGTATTACTATCTAATGTTATCTAATGTTCAGTATATTACTATCTAATGTTCAGTGTATTACTATCTAATGTTCAGTATATTACTATCTAATGTTCAGTATATTACTATCTAATGTTATCTAATGTTCAGTGTATTACTATCTAATGTTCAGTGTATTACTATCTAATGTTCAGTGTATTACTATCTAATGTTCAGTATATTACTATCTAATGTTCAGTATATTACTATCTAATATTCAGTATATTACTATCTAATGTTCAGTGTATTACTATCTAATGTTCAGTGTATTACTATCTAATGTTCAGTATATTACTATCTAATGTTCAGTATATTACTATCTAATGTTATCTAATGTTCAGTGTATTACTATCTAATGTTCAGTATATTACTATCTAATGTTATCTAATGTTCAGTATATTACTATCTAATGTTCAGTATATTACTATCTAATGTTATCTAATGTTCAGTATATTACTATCTAATGTTCAGTATATTACTATATAATGTTCAGTATATTACTATCTAATGTTATCTAATGTTCAGTATATTACTATCTAATGTTCAGTATATTACTATCTAATGTTCAGTATATTACTATCTAATGTTCAGTGTATTACTATCTAATGTTCAGTGTATTACTATCTAATGTTCAGTATATTACTATCTAATGTTATCTAATGTTCAGTATATTACTATCTAATGTTCAGTATATTACTATCTAATGTTCAGTATATTACTATCTAATGTTCAGTATATTACTATCTAATGTTCAGTATATTACTATCTAATGTTCAGTATATTACTATCTAATATTCAGTATATTACTATCTAATGTTCAGTGTATTACTATCTAATGTTCAGTATATTACTATCTAATGTTCAGTATATTACTATCTAATGTTATCTAATGTTCAGTGTATTACTATCTAATGTTCAGTATATTACTATCTAATGTTATCTAATGTTCAGTATATTACTATCTAATGTTCAGTATATTACTATCTAATGTTCAGTATATTACTATCTAATGTTCAGTGTATTACTATCTAATGTTATCTAATGTTCAGTATATTACTATCTAATGTTCAGTATATTACTATCTAATGTTCAGTATATTACTATCTAATGTTCAGTATATTACTATCTAATGTTCAGTGTATTACTATCTAATGTTATCTAATGTTCAGTATATTACTATCTAATGTTCAGTATATTACTATATAATGTTCAGTATATTACTATCTAATGTTATCTAATGTTCAGTATATTACTATCTAATGTTCAGTATATTACTATCTAATGTTCAGTATATTACTATCTAATGTTCAGTGTATTACTATCTAATGTTCAGTGTATTACTATCTAATGTTCAGTATATTACTATCTAATGTTATCTAATGTTCAGTATATTACTATCTAATGTTCAGTATATTACTATCTAATGTTCAGTATATTACTATCTAATGTTCAGTATATTACTATCTAATGTTCAGTATATTACTATCTAATGTTCAGTATATTACTATCTAATATTCAGTATATTACTATCTAATGTTCAGTGTATTACTATCTAATGTTCAGTATATTACTATCTAATGTTCAGTATATTACTATCTAATGTTATCTAATGTTCAGTGTATTACTATCTAATGTTCAGTATATTACTATCTAATGTTATCTAATGTTCAGTATATTACTATCTAATGTTCAGTATATTACTATCTAATGTTCAGTATATTACTATCTAATGTTCAGTGTATTACTATCTAATGTTATCTAATGTTCAGTATATTACTATCTAATGTTCAGTATATTACTATCTAATGTTCAGTATATTACTATCTAATGTTCAGTATATTACTATCTAATGTTCAGTGTATTACTATCTAATGTTATCTAATGTTCAGTGTATTACTATATAATGTTCAGTGTATTACTATCTAATGTTCAGTATATTACTATCTAATGTTCAGTATATTACTATCTAATGTTCAGTGTGTTACTATCTAATGTTCAGTGTATTACTATCTAATGTTCAGTATATTACTATCTAATGTTCAGTATATTACTATCTAATGTTCAGTATATTACTATCTAATGTTCAGTATATTACTATCTAATGTTCAGTATATTACTATCTAATGTTCAGTATATTACTATCTAATGTTCAGTATATTACTATCTAATGTTCAGTGTATTACTATCTAATGTTCAGTATATTACTATCTAATGTTCAGTGTATTACTATCTAATGTTCAGTATATTACTATCTAATGTTATCTAATGTTCAGTATATTACTATCTAATGTTCAGTATATTACTATATAATGTTCAGTATATTACTATCTAATGTTATCTAATGTTCAGTATATTACTATCTAATGTTCAGTATATTACTATCTAATGTTCAGTATATTACTATCTAATGTTCAGTGTATTACTATCTAATGTTCAGTGTATTACTATCTATTGTTCAGTATATTACTATCTAATGTTATCTAATGTTCAGTATATTACTATCTAATGTTCAGTATATTACTATCTAATGTTCAGTATATTACTATCTAATGTTCAGTATATTACTATCTAATGTTCAGTATATTACTATCTAATGTTCAGTATATTACTATCTAATGTTATCTAATATTCAGTATATTACTATCTAATGTTCAGTGTATTACTATCTAATGTTCAGTATATTACTACCTAATGTTCAGTGTATTACTATCTAATGTTCAGTGTATTACTATCTAATGTTCAGTATATTACTATCTAATGTTCAGTATATTACTATCTAATGTTCAGTATATTACTATCTAATGTTCAGTGTATTACTATCTAATGTTCAGTGTATTACTATCTAATGTTCAGTATATTACTATCTAATGTTCAGTATATTACTATCTAATGTTCAGTGTATTACTATCTAATGTTCAGTGTATTACTATCTAATGTTCAGTATATTACTATCTAATGTTCAGTATATTACTATCTAATGTTATCTAATGTTCAGTGTATTACTATCTAATGTTCAGTATATTACTATCTAATGTTATCTAATGTTCAGTATATTACTATCTAATGTTCAGTATATTACTATCTAATGTTATCTAATGTTCAGTATATTACTATCTAATGTTCAGTATATTACTATATAATGTTCAGTATATTACTATCTAATGTTATCTAATGTTCAGTATATTACTATCTAATGTTCAGTATATTACTATCTAATGTTCAGTATATTACTATCTAATGTTCAGTGTATTACTATCTAATGTTCAGTGTATTACTATCTAATGTTCAGTATATTACTATCTAATGTTATCTAATGTTCAGTATATTACTATCTAATGTTCAGTATATTACTATCTAATGTTCAGTATATTACTATCTAATGTTCAGTATATTACTATCTAATGTTCAGTATATTACTATCTAATATTCAGTATATTACTATCTAATGTTCAGTGTATTACTATCTAATGTTCAGTATATTACTATCTAATGTTCAGTATATTACTATCTAATGTTATCTAATGTTCAGTGTATTACTATCTAATGTTCAGTATATTACTATCTAATGTTATCTAATGTTCAGTATATTACTATCTAATGTTCAGTATATTACTATCTAATGTTCAGTATATTACTATCTAATGTTCAGTGTATTACTATCTAATGTTCAGTATATTACTATCTAATGTTCAGTATATTACTATCTAATGTTCAGTATATTACTATCTAATGTTCAGTATATTACTATCTAATGTTCAGTATATTACTATCTAATGTTCAGTATATTACTATCTAATGTTCAGTATATTACTATCTAATGTTCAGTGTATTACTATCTAATGTTCAGTATATTACTATCTAATGTTCAGTGTATTACTATCTAATGTTCAGTATATTACTATCTAATGTTATCTAATGTTCAGTATATTACTATCTAATGTTCAGTATATTACTATATAATGTTCAGTATATTACTATCTAATGTTATCTAATGTTCAGTATATTACTATCTAATGTTCAGTATATTACTATCTAATGTTCAGTATATTACTATCTAATGTTCAGTGTATTACTATCTAATGTTCAGTGTATTACTATCTATTGTTCAGTATATTACTATCTAATGTTATCTAATGTTCAGTATATTACTATCTAATGTTCAGTATATTACTATCTAATGTTCAGTATATTACTATCTAATGTTCAGTATATTACTATCTAATGTTCAGTATATTACTATCTAATGTTCAGTATATTACTATCTAATGTTATCTAATATTCAGTATATTACTATCTAATGTTCAGTGTATTACTATCTAATGTTCAGTATATTACTACCTAATGTTCAGTGTATTACTATCTAATGTTCAGTGTATTACTATCTAATGTTCAGTATATTACTATCTAATGTTCAGTATATTACTATCTAATGTTCAGTATATTACTATCTAATGTTCAGTGTATTACTATCTAATGTTCAGTGTATTACTATCTAATGTTCAGTATATTACTATCTAATGTTCAGTATATTACTATCTAATGTTCAGTATATTACTATCTAATGTTCAGTATATTACTATCTAATGTTCAGTGTATTACTATCTCATGTTCAGTGTATTACTATCTAATGTTCAGTATATTACTATCTAATGTTCAGTATATTACTATCTAATGTTCAGTATATTACTATCTAATGTTCAGTATATTACTATCTAATGTTCAGTGTATTACTATCTAATGTTCAGTATATTACTATCTAATGTTCAGTGTATTACTATCTAATGTTATCTAATGTTCAGTATATTACTATCTAATGTTCAGTGTATTACTATCTAATGTTCAGTATATTACTATCTAATGTTCAGTGTATTACTATCTAATGTTATCTAATGTTCAGTATATTACTATCTAATGTTCAGTGTATTACTATCTAATGTTCAGTATATTACTATCTAATGTTCAGTATATTACTATCTAATGTTATCTAATGTTCAGTGTATTACTATCTAATGTTCAGTGTATTACTATCTAATGTTCAGTGTATTACTATCTAATGTTCAGTATATTACTATCTAATGTTCAGTATATTACTATCTAATATTCAGTATATTACTATCTAATGTTCAGTGTATTACTATCTAATGTTCAGTGTATTACTATCTAATGTTCAGTATATTACTATCTAATGTTCAGTATATTACTATCTAATGTTATCTAATGTTCAGTGTATTACTATCTAATGTTCAGTATATTACTATCTAATGTTATCTAATGTTCAGTATATTACTATCTAATGTTCAGTATATTACTATCTAATGTTATCTAATGTTCAGTATATTACTATCTAATGTTCAGTATATTACTATATAATGTTCAGTATATTACTATCTAATGTTATCTAATGTTCAGTATATTACTATCTAATGTTCAGTATATTACTATCTAATGTTCAGTATATTACTATCTAATGTTCAGTGTATTACTATCTAATGTTCAGTGTATTACTATCTAATGTTCAGTATATTACTATCTAATGTTATCTAATGTTCAGTATATTACTATCTAATGTTCAGTATATTACTATCTAATGTTCAGTATATTACTATCTAATGTTCAGTATATTACTATCTAATGTTCAGTATATTACTATCTAATATTCAGTATATTACTATCTAATGTTCAGTGTATTACTATCTAATGTTCAGTATATTACTATCTAATGTTCAGTATATTACTATCTAATGTTATCTAATGTTCAGTGTATTACTATCTAATGTTCAGTATATTACTATCTAATGTTATCTAATGTTCAGTATATTACTATCTAATGTTCAGTATATTACTATCTAATGTTCAGTATATTACTATCTAATGTTCAGTGTATTACTATCTAATGTTATCTAATGTTCAGTATATTACTATCTAATGTTCAGTATATTACTATCTAATGTTCAGTATATTACTATCTAATGTTCAGTATATTACTATCTAATGTTCAGTGTATTACTATCTAATGTTATCTAATGTTCAGTGTATTACTATATAATGTTCAGTGTATTACTATCTAATGTTCAGTATATTACTATCTAATGTTCAGTATATTACTATCTAATGTTCAGTGTGTTACTATCTAATGTTCAGTGTATTACTATCTAATGTTCAGTATATTACTATCTAATGTTCAGTATATTACTATCTAATGTTCAGTATATTACTATCTAATGTTCAGTATATTACTATCTAATGTTCAGTATATTACTATCTAATGTTCAGTATATTACTATCTAATGTTCAGTATATTACTATCTAATGTTCAGTGTATTACTATCTAATGTTCAGTATATTACTATCTAATGTTCAGTGTATTACTATCTAATGTTCAGTATATTACTATCTAATGTTATCTAATGTTCAGTATATTACTATCTAATGTTCAGTATATTACTATATAATGTTCAGTATATTACTATCTAATGTTATCTAATGTTCAGTATATTACTATCTAATGTTCAGTATATTACTATCTAATGTTCAGTATATTACTATCTAATGTTCAGTGTATTACTATCTAATGTTCAGTGTATTACTATCTATTGTTCAGTATATTACTATCTAATGTTATCTAATGTTCAGTATATTACTATCTAATGTTCAGTATATTACTATCTAATGTTCAGTATATTACTATCTAATGTTCAGTATATTACTATCTAATGTTCAGTATATTACTATCTAATGTTCAGTATATTACTATCTAATGTTCAGTATATTACTATCTAATGTTCAGTGTATTACTATCTAATGTTCAGTATATTACTATCTAATGTTCAGTGTATTACTATCTAATGTTCAGTATATTACTATCTAATGTTATCTAATGTTCAGTATATTACTATCTAATGTTATCTAATGTTCAGTATATTACTATCTAATGTTCAGTATATTACTATATAATGTTCAGTATATTACTATCTAATGTTATCTAATGTTCAGTATATTACTATCTAATGTTCAGTATATTACTATCTAATGTTCAGTATATTACTATCTAATGTTCAGTGTATTACTATCTAATGTTCAGTGTATTACTATCTAATGTTCAGTATATTACTATCTAATGTTATCTAATGTTCAGTATATTACTATCTAATGTTCAGTATATTACTATCTAATGTTCAGTATATTACTATCTAATGTTCAGTGTATTACTATCTAATGTTCAGTATATTACTATCTAATGTTATCTAATGTTCAGTGTATTACTATCTAATGTTCAGTGTATTACTATCTAATGTTCAGTATATTACTATCTAATGTTATCTAATGTTCAGTATATTACTATCTAATGTTCAGTATATTACTATCTAATGTTCAGTATATTACTATCTAATGTTCAGTGTATTACTATCTAATGTTCAGTATATTACTATCTAATGTTATCTAATGTTCAGTGTATTACTATCTAATGTTCAGTGTATTACTATCTAATGTTCAGTATATTACTATCTAATGTTCAGTGTATTACTATCTAATGTTCAGTATATTACTATCTAATGTTATCTAATGTTCAGTGTATTACTATCTAATGTTCAGTATATTACTATCTAATGTTATCTAATGTTCAGTATATTACTATCTAATGTTCAGTATATTACTATCTAATGTTCAGTGTATTACTATCTAATGTTCAGTATATTACTATCTAATGTTCAGTGTATTACTATCTAATGTTATCTAATGTTCAGTATATTACTATCTAATGTTCAGTATATTACTATCTAATGTTATCTAATGTTCAGTGTATTACTATCTAATGTTCAGTATATTACTATCTAATGTTATCTAATGTTCAGTGTATCACTATCTAATGTTCAGTGTATTACTATCTAATGTTATCTAATGTTCAGTGTATTACTATCTAATGTTCAGTGTATTACTATCTAATGTTCAGTATATTACTATCTAATGTTCAGTATATTACTATCTAATGTTCAGTATATTACTATCTAATGTTATCTAATGTTCAGTGTATTACTATCTAATGTTCAGTGTATTACTATCTAATGTTCAGTGTATTACTATCTAATGTTCAGTATATTACTATCTACTGTTCAGTGTATTACTATCTAATGTTCAGTATATTACTATCTAATGTTATCTAATATTCAGTATATTACTATCTAATGTTCAGTGTATTACTATCTAATGTTCAGTATATTACTACCTAATGTTCAGTGTATTACTATCTAATGTTCAGTGTATTACTATCTAATGTTCAGTATATTACTATCTAATGTTCAGTATATTACTATCTAATGTTCAGTATATTACTATCTAATGTTCAGTGTATTACTATCTAATGTTCAGTGTATTACTATCTAATGTTCAGTATATTACTATCTAATGTTCAGTATATTACTATCTAATGTTCAGTATATTACTATCTAATGTTCAGTGTATTACTATCTAATGTTCAGTGTATTACTATCTAATGTTCAGTATATTACTATCTAATGTTCAGTATATTACTATCTAATGTTCAGTATATTACTATCTAATGTTCAGTATATTACTATCTAATGTTCAGTGTATTACTATCTAATGTTCAGTATATTACTATCTAATGTTCAGTGTATTACTATCTAATGTTATCTAATGTTCAGTATATTACTATCTAATGTTCAGTGTATTACTATCTAATGTTCAGTATATTACTATCTAATGTTCAGTGTATTACTATCTAATGTTATCTAATGTTCAGTATATTACTATCTAATGTTCAGTGTATTACTATCTAATGTTATCTAATGTTCAGTATATTACTATCTAATGTTCAGTGTATTACTATCTAATGTTCAGTATATTACTATCTAATGTTCAGTATATTACTATCTAATGTTCAGTATATTACTATCTAATGTTCAGTGTATTACTATCTAATGTTCAGTATATTACTATCTAATGTTCAGTGTATTACTATCTAATGTTATCTAATGTTCAGTATATTACTATCTAATGTTCAGTGTATTACTATCTAATGTTCAGTATATTACTATCTAATGTTCAGTGTATTACTATCTAATGTTATCTAATGTTCAGTATATTACTATCTAATGTTCAGTGTATTACTATCTAATGTTATCTAATGTTCAGTATATTACTATCTAATGTTCAGTGTATTACTATCTAATGTTCAGTATATTACTATCTAATGTTCAGTGTATTACTATCTAATGTTATCTAATGTTCAGTATATTACTATCTAATGTTCAGTATATTACTATCTAATGTTATCTAATGTTCAGTGTATTACTATCTAATGTTCAGTGTATTACTATCTAATGTTCAGTGTATTACTATCTAATGTTCAGTATATTACTATCTAATGTTCAGTATATTACTATCTAATATTCAGTATATTACTATCTAATGTTCAGTGTATTACTATCTAATGTTCAGTGTATTACTATCTAATGTTCAGTATATTACTATCTAATGTTCAGTATATTACTATCTAATGTTATCTAATGTTCAGTGTATTACTATCTAATGTTCAGTATATTACTATCTAATGTTATCTAATGTTCAGTATATTACTATCTAATGTTCAGTATATTACTATCTAATGTTATCTAATGTTCAGTATATTACTATCTAATGTTCAGTATATTACTATATAATGTTCAGTATATTACTATCTAATGTTATCTAATGTTCAGTATATTACTATCTAATGTTCAGTATATTACTATCTAATGTTCAGTATATTACTATCTAATGTTCAGTGTATTACTATCTAATGTTCAGTGTATTACTATCTAATGTTCAGTATATTACTATCTAATGTTATCTAATGTTCAGTATATTACTATCTAATGTTCAGTATATTACTATCTAATGTTCAGTATATTACTATCTAATGTTCAGTATATTACTATCTAATGTTCAGTATATTACTATCTAATGTTCAGTATATTACTATCTAATATTCAGTATATTACTATCTAATGTTCAGTGTATTACTATCTAATGTTCAGTGTATTACTATCTAATGTTCAGTATATTACTATCTAATGTTCAGTATATTACTATCTAATGTTATCTAATGTTCAGTGTATTACTATCTAATGTTCAGTATATTACTATCTAATGTTATCTAATGTTCAGTATATTACTATCTAATGTTCAGTATATTACTATCTAATGTTCAGTATATTACTATCTAATGTTCAGTGTATTACTATCTAATGTTATCTAATGTTCAGTATATTACTATCTAATGTTCAGTATATTACTATCTAATGTTCAGTATATTACTATCTAATGTTCAGTATATTACTATCTAATGTTCAGTGTATTACTATCTAATGTTATCTAATGTTCAGTGTATTACTATATAATGTTCAGTGTATTACTATCTAATGTTCAGTATATTACTATCTAATGTTCAGTATATTACTATCTAATGTTCAGTGTGTTACTATCTAATGTTCAGTGTATTACTATCTAATGTTCAGTATATTACTATCTAATGTTCAGTATATTACTATCTAATGTTCAGTATATTACTATCTAATGTTCAGTATATTACTATCTAATGTTCAGTATATTACTATCTAATGTTCAGTATATTACTATCTAATGTTCAGTGTATTACTATCTAATGTTCAGTATATTACTATCTAATGTTCAGTGTATTACTATCTAATGTTCAGTATATTACTATCTAATGTTATCTAATGTTCAGTATATTACTATCTAATGTTCAGTATATTACTATATAATGTTCAGTATATTACTATCTAATGTTATCTAATGTTCAGTATATTACTATCTAATGTTCAGTATATTACTATCTAATGTTCAGTATATTACTATCTAATGTTCAGTGTATTACTATCTAATGTTCAGTGTATTACTATCTATTGTTCAGTATATTACTATCTAATGTTATCTAATGTTCAGTATATTACTATCTAATGTTCAGTATATTACTATCTAATGTTCAGTATATTACTATCTAATGTTCAGTATATTACTATCTAATGTTCAGTATATTACTATCTAATGTTCAGTATATTACTATCTAATGTTCAGTATATTACTATCTAATGTTCAGTGTATTACTATCTAATGTTCAGTATATTACTATCTAATGTTCAGTGTATTACTATCTAATGTTCAGTATATTACTATCTAATGTTATCTAATGTTCAGTATATTACTATCTAATGTTCAGTATATTACTATATAATGTTCAGTATATTACTATCTAATGTTATCTAATGTTCAGTATATTACTATCTAATGTTCAGTATATTACTATCTAATGTTCAGTATATTACTATCTAATGTTCAGTGTATTACTATCTAATGTTCAGTGTATTACTATCTAATGTTCAGTATATTACTATCTAATGTTATCTAATGTTCAGTATATTACTATCTAATGTTCAGTATATTACTATCTAATGTTCAGTATATTACTATCTAATGTTCAGTGTATTACTATCTAATGTTCAGTATATTACTATCTAATGTTATCTAATGTTCAGTGTATTACTATCTAATGTTCAGTGTATTACTATCTAATGTTCAGTATATTACTATCTAATGTTATCTAATGTTCAGTATATTACTATCTAATGTTCAGTATATTACTATCTAATGTTCAGTATATTACTATCTAATGTTCAGTGTATTACTATCTAATGTTCAGTATATTACCATCTAATGTTATCTAATGTTCAGTGTATTACTATCTAATGTTCAGTGTATTACTATCTAATGTTCAGTATATTACTATCTAATGTTCAGTGTATTACTATCTAATGTTCAGTATATTACTATCTAATGTTATCTAATGTTCAGTGTATTACTATCTAATGTTCAGTATATTACTATCTAATGTTATCTAATGTTCAGTATATTACTATCTAATGTTCAGTATATTACTATCTAATGTTCAGTGTATTACTATCTAATGTTCAGTATATTACTATCTAATGTTCAGTGTATTACTATCTAATGTTATCTAATGTTCAGTATATTACTATCTAATGTTCAGTATATTACTATCTAATGTTCAGTATATTACTATCTAATGTTCAGTATATTACTATCTAATGTTCAGTATATTACTATCTAATGTTCAGTATATTACTATATAATGTTCAGTATATTACTATCTAATGTTCAGTGTATTACTATCTAATGTTATCTAATGTTCAGTGTATTACTATCTAATGTTCAGTATATTACTATCTAATGTTCAGTATATTACTATCTAATGTTCAGTATATTACTATATAATGTTCAGTGTATTACTCCCTGCATTTTGCCACAGCCACATAACATCTGCTAAATACTGTATGTGTATGTGACCAATACAATTTGATTTGATTTGAACAGGAGAGATACTGACCACAGTGAGGCTAAACTATTTAATCTACAGTATTACAGTATCTACAGGGTTGAACTGAGACATGGAAGAGAAGTCTGTTTCTGTAATCCATGTGACAGAGAAAAGAGCAGTCGGAGAATTACATGAAGCTAAGCGTTGCATGTTACATTGGGAAGATTATCCCAGGCCAGCCAGATGTGTCTTTCTTGGAGGGAGCCGGGCCGACGGGGCGGATCAGGACAAGCTGTAAGAAGCAGAGAGACAGGCCATGCAGCGACAAGCAGTCATATCCTGCGGCTGGGAGGCAGAGAACAGCGGGGAGTCTACAGTACACTGAGTCATTCACCGTCTCTCTCTGTCTCTGAATATGCAACATTTCAGGTTTAGGAGAATTCAGTTATTGTTGACATACATATGTTTCCCATGCCAGAAAAGCCTTTTGAATTAAATAAAGAGAAAATTCATTGAAAAAAGACAAATAAATATATAAAGGTTTTGTGTTTCACTTTGTGCTATGTATAGTACAGGTCAAAATTTTGGACACTCATTCCAGGGTTTTTCTTTATTTCTACTACTTTCTACATTGTAGAATAATAGTGAAGACATCAAAACTATGAAAAAACACATATGGAATCATGTAGTAACCAAAAAAGTGTTAAACAAATCTAAATAGATTTTATATTTGAGATTCTTCAAAGTAGCCACCCTTTTCCTTGATGACAGCTTTGCACACTCTTGGCGTTCTCTCAACCAGCTTCATGAGGAATGCTTTTCCAACAGTCTTGAAGGAGTTCCCACATATGCTGAGCAGTTGTTGGCAGCTTTTCCTTCACTCTGCGGTCCAACTCATCTCAATTGGGTTGAGGTCATGTGATTGTGGAGGCCAGGTCCTCTGATGCAGCACCATCATTCTCCTTCTTGGTCAAACAGCCCTTACACAGCCTGGAGGTGTGTTATGGGTCATTGTCCTGATGAAAAACAAATGATAGTTCCACTAAGCGCAAACCAGATGGGATGAAGTATAGCTGTTGTAGCCATGCTGGTTAAGTGTGCCTTGAATTCTAAATAAATCACAGTCACGCTCGTCGTAATGAGTAGACCAAGGCGCAGCGTGCGTAGAGTTCCACATCATTTTAATAAACCGAAACTCACTGAACAAAAACAACAAACAACCAACCAAACGAACTAATGAAACGTGCAGCTACTGTTGTGCACTCAGGCAACTAGATGTAGACAAGATCCCACGAATAACCACGGGGAAATGGCTGCCTAAATATGATCCCCAATCATAGACTACAATAAACAGCTGCCTCTGATTGGGAACCATATCAGGCCACCATAGACATACAAATTCACCTAGACGACCCACCCAAGTCACTATCATGCCCCAACCAACACAGAGAATAAACAGCTTACTATGGTCAGGGCGTGACAATCACAGACAGTGTCACCAGCAAAGCACCCCCAAAATGAAAATGAAAATGGCACCGGCAGAGAGGGCTGCCTCGCATCTTGCTCTCAGGAAACTTAGCAGTATTTCGTTTTTTTTAACCCAGAATGTTTTATGTTATTACATACAGCCAGGAAGAACTATTGAATATCAGCGCGGAAGTAACTCACCAGCACTACCAGCATCACGACCAGGAATACAACTTTCCTAAAGCAAATCCTTTGTTCCTACCCCCAGTGTCAGGTATCAAAGTAAGACCCAGATGCAGACTGTCGAAGTAACAATTTTTAATGTTCCAACAGGGACAAGCAGAAGACGGGTCAAGGCAGGCAGAGGTCGGTAATCCAGAGGGAGGCAGAGGTACAGGTCGGCGGGCAGGGTCGGGGGAAGGCAGAGTGGTCAGGCAGGCGGGCACAGAGTACAGAAAACAGGCAAGGGTGAAAACCGAGAGGACTAGCAAAAGAGATAGCGAAAGCAGGAGCATGGGAAAACACGCAGGTAGACTTCAAAACATACAAGACGAACTGGCCCAGAGAGACAGGAAACACAGGGGTAAATACACTGGGGAAAAAGCGACACCTGGAGGGAGTGGAGACAATCACAAGGCAGGTGAAACAGATCAGGGCGTGACACCCAGGGCAATTGAACTGATTCCAGAATCAGACCCAAAACAACGCAGGCGAAGGAGAGGTACTCGGAGTAGTCTTCTAGTCTGATTTAGGAGGCGTGCACCGAGAATATTACTCGCTAATGTTCAGTCCATGGATAATTTCCAGAGAGACATCAGGGATTGTAACATACTCTGATATAAATATGAACTTGATCGAACAAAACATACATGTATTGTGTAACATGTTGTCCCGGGAGAGTCATCTGATGAAGAAGGTTAGTGATTCATTTTATCTCTATTTCTGCTTTATGTGACTTTGGTTGGAAAATGGCTGTATGCTTTCTGTGACTAGTTGCTGACCTAACATAATGATATGTTCTGCTTTCGCCGAAAAGCCTTTTTGAAATCGGAGACTGTGGTTGGATTAACGAGAAGTTTATCTTTAAAATGGTGTCTAATACTTGTATGTTTGAGAAATTTGAATTATGAGGATTCTGTTGTTTGAATTTGGCGCCCTGCAATTTCATTGGCTGTTGGCGAGGGGTTCCCAGACAGGTTAAGTCCTTTCGTTCACCCAATCTAGAATACCTCACAATAAAATGCAGACTGTATTATCTCCCAAGAGAGTTCTCATCGGTTATCGCCAAGGCCGTGTACATCCCCCCTCAAGCTGATACCACAACAGCCCTCAAAGAACTTTACTGGACTTTATGCAAACTGGAAACCACATATCCTGAGGCTGCATTTATTGTAGCTGGGGATTTTAACAAAGCAAATTTGAGAATAAGGATGCTGAAGTTCTATCAACATATCGACTGTAGTACCGCATTTAACAATGGCAAGGTGACTGGGAATATTGCCGAATACAAACAGTGTAGATATTCCCTCTGTAAGGCAATCAAACAGGAACAAATCAAGTCAAATGTTATTGGTTACATAGACGAGTTTAGCAGATGTTATTGCTGGTGTAGCAAAATGCTTGTGCTTCTAGCTCCGACAGTGCAGTAATATCTAACAAGTAATATCTACAAATTACACAACATATACCCAATACACACAAATCTAGTAAAGAAATGTAATTAAGAATATAAAAATATATGGACGAGCAATGTCAGAGCGGCATAGAATAAGATACAGTAGGATAGTATAGGATACAGAATATACATATGGGTAATGCAAGATATAGAACAAAGTGGAGTCGCAATTCAACGGCTCAGACACGAGACGTATGTGGCAGGGTCTACAGACAATCACGGACTACAAAAGAAAAACCAGCCACATTGCGGACACTGACATCTTGCCTCCAGACGAGCTAATCTCCTTCTTTGCCCGCTTTGAGGATAAACAGTGCTACCAACGCGGCCTGCTACCAAGGACTGTGGGCTCTCCTTCTCCATGGCGCATGTGAGTAAGACTTTTAAGCCTGTTAACCCTCGCAAGACTGCCAGCCCAGACGACATCCCTAGCTGCGTCCTCAGAGCATGCGCAGACCAGCTGACTGGTGTGTTTACGGACATATTCAATCTCTCCCTGTACTAGACTGCTGTCCTCACCTGCTTCAAGATGGCCACCATTGTTCCTGTACCAAAGAAAGCAAAGTTCAAATCAAATCAAATCAAATGTATTTATATAACCCTTCTTACATCAGCTGACATCTCAAAGTGCTGTACAGAAACCCAGCCTAAAACCCCAAACAGCAAGCAATGCAGGTGTAGAAGCACGGTGGCTAGGAAAAACTCCCTAGAAAGGCCAAAACCTAGGAAGAAACCTAGAGAGGAACCAGGCTATGAGGGGTGGCCAGTCCTCTTCTGTCTGTCCCGGATGGAGATTATAACAGAACATGGCCAAGATGTTCAAATGTTCATAAATGACCAGCATGGTCAAATAATAATAATCACAGTAGTTGTCGAGGGTGCAACAGGTCAGCACCTCAGGAATAAATGTCAGTTGGCTTTTCATAGCCGATCATTATGAGTATCTCTACCGCTCCTGCTGTCTCTAGAGAGTTGAAAACAGCAGGTCTGGGACAGTTAGCACGTCCGGTGAACAGGTCAGGGTTCCATAGCCGCAGGTAGAACAGTTGAAACTGGAGCAGCAGCACGGCCAGGTGGGCTGGGGACAGCAAGGAGTCATCATGCCAGGTAGTCCTGAGGCATGGTCCTAGGGCTCAGGTCCTCCGAGAGAGAGAAAGAAAGAGAGAATTAGAGAGAGCATACTTAAATTCACACAGGACACCGGATAAGACAGGAGAAGTACTCCAGATATAACAAACTGACCCTAGCCCCCCGACACATAAAACTACTGCAGCATAAATACTGGAGGCTGAGACAGGAGGGGTCAGGAGACACTGTGGCCCCATCCGATGATACCCCCTGGACAGGGCCAAACAGGAAGGATATAACCCCACCCACTTTGCCAAAGCACAGCCCCCACACCACTAGAGGGATATCTTCAACCACCAACTTACCATCCTGAGACAAGGCCGAGTATAGTGCACAAAGATCTCCGCCACGGCACAACCCAAGGGGGAGCGCCAACCCAGACAGGAAGATCACGTCAGTGACTCAACCCACTCAAGTGACGCACCCCTCCTAGGGACGGCACTAACATATCTAGATGAAGTATGGACTATTCCATGCCTCTGGTGCACAAGAAGAGAAGGCAGTCTCGCCTAATACTGTGAATGTCCTTGGGACTTTAAGTAGCAACCACCTAGCAGACCAGGTATGGTAACTGCTGGTGGTGAAGGAGACCAGACTACAGAGGTAAAGGGAGTTTTACCTTAAAGGGCTTTGTAGATGAACACATATAAATGTTGTTTTCTGCGCATATAAAGTGAGGTCCAACTTCTCATTTGGTACAAGGTGCAATGGTGGGTGAGTGACTTGGCATTTGTAGTAAAGCCCAAGGATGCATGATAAACAGACTGCAATCTCTGTAAGACGGAGGAGGTTGCATGCATATACAACAAGTCACCATAATCAATTACAGAGAGAAAAGTGGCCTGAACAAGCCATAAGCGGGAAGCAAGCCTTATTACCAAAATAAAAACCCAATTTCAATTTAATTTCCTCACAAGATTATCCACATGAACTTTAAAGGACAACTTGTCATCCAACCATATACCTTGGTATTTGTAGGATGACACTTTTTCAATGGATAAACCACCAGATGTGACAATGCAAACTTTCTATGGCAGAGTTCTAGCTCTGGTAAAGGTCATGAATTTAGTGTTTTGTACATTCAAGACCAGTTTGAGACCATAAAGGGAGGCCTGCGGTGACTGAAAAGCAGCCTGGAGCTCTTCAACAGCCTGAACCAGAGAAGGAGCACATGAATATATGACTGTATCATCTGCATATAGATGTAACTTTGCTGGTTGCATCCCATTTCCAAATCATAAATAATCATTTAAAAAAAATTGAGAACACAGGAGCTATAATGGAACCCTGGGCTACACCTCTATTCATCTCTAGAAAGCTAGACTTGTGATTGTCAGTATACACACATTGTGTTCTGTCATAAAGATAGTTCTTAAACCAATTTATTGCTCCTTCACTGAGACCAATGTTACTGAGTCTAGCTAGCAACAATTCATGGTCAACTGAATGAAAGGCCTTTGATAAATCCACAAACAGAGCAGCACAATGTTGCTTTTTAACAAGTGCATTAATGATGTAATTTGCCTTAGTTGTGGTGCTGTGCCCCTGTAACAGTGTAACTTTACGTCGTCCCCTCGCCCCGACACGGGCGCGAACCAGGGACCCTCTGCACACATCAACAACAGTCACCCACGAAGCGTCGTTACCCATCGCTCCACAAAAGCCGCGGCCCTTGCAGAGCAAGGGGCAACACTACTTATAGGTTTCAGAGCAAGTGACGTAACTGATTGAAACGCTAGTAGCGCGTACCCGCTAACTAGCTAGCCATTTCACATCCGTTATACCCCGATCAAAAGCCAGACTGAACCCCGCTCAGTGTGTTATTTTCAATTAAGAACTGTTTTAACTGTGAGTTCACTAGGGATTCATAGACTTTGGCCAGGATAGGGAGTTTGGAGATAGATGTCAGCATCTGAGGGATGTCCACATAATCTGATTTCCAAATGCAGGGTATGGAACTGGTCAAGAGACTCAAGTTGAAAATGTGAGCCACAGGTTCAGTAACAATACCAGCTGCTATCTTTAAGAGGTATGGGTCCAGGTTGTCTGGACCTGCAGACTTTTTACTGTCTATAGCCTTTAGTGCTTTATAGACCTCAGCGTAAGAAACAGGCTCAAAGTTAAGATGGTTCACATGAGGGCCTATATCATAGCTAACTGAAACAGAGCTTGGGCCCCAACATTATAAAAAATGTCACTATTATTTTTGAACTTTTGTGAGTGTAATGTTTACTGTTCATTTTTTATTGTTTATTTCACTTTTGTTTATTATCTATTTCACTTGCTTTGGCAATGTAAACATCTGTTTCCCTATTTTTCCAACTTAATTGAGGAGAATAAGAACAATCCAAATTTTATTTTTGATACTGTCGCAAAGCAGCACTTCCCCAAGAGAGGGTTTCACTTCAGCAGTGATCAATTCATGAACTTCTTTGAGGAAAAGATCATGATCATGAGAAAGCTAATTACTAGGTCCTCTTTAAATCTGTGTATTTCTCCAAAGCTCAGTTGTCCTGAGTCTGCACAACACTGCCAGGACCTAGGATCAAGGGAGACACTCAAGTTTTTAAATACTATGTCTCTTGATACATTGATGAAAATAATCATGGCCTCTAAACCTTCCAGCTGCCTACTGGACCCTGTTCCAACTAAACTACCGAAATAGCTACTTCCTGTGCTTGGCCCTTCTATGTTGAACATAATAAACACCTCCCTATCCACCGGATGTGTCCCAAACTCACTAAAAGTGGCAGTAATAAAGCCTCTCTTGAAAAAGCCACTTTGACCCAGAAAATATACAAAACTATAGGCCTAAATCGAATCTCCCATTCCTCTCAACATTATTTGAGAAGGCTGTTGCGTAGCAACTCACTGCCTTCCTGAAGACAAACAATGCTTCAGTCTGTTTTTAGACCCCATCATAGTACTGAGACTGCACTCGTGAAGGTGGTAAATTACCTTTTAATGGTGTCAGACCAAGGCTCTGCATCTGTTCTCGTGCTCCTAGACCTTAGTGCTGCTTTTGATACCATCGATCACCACATTCTTTTCGAGTGATTGGAAACCCAAATTGGTCTACACGGACAAGTTCTGGCCTGGTTTAGATCTAATCTGTCGGAAAGACAGTGGATGGTTTGTCCTCTGACAAATCAACTGTACATTTCGATGTTCCTCAAGGTTCCGTTTTAAGACCACTATTGTTTTCACTTTACATCTTGGTGATGTCATTATGTTAACTTTCACTGCTATGTGGACAATATACAGCTGTACATTTCAATGAAACATGGTGAAGCCTCAGAATTGCCCTCCCTGGAAGCCTGTGTTTCAGACATCAGGAAATGGATGGCGGCAAATGTTTTACTTGTAAACTCGGACAAAACAGAGATGCTAGTTCTAGGTCCCAAGAAACAAAGAGATCTTCTGTTGGATCTGACAATTAATCTTGATGGTTGTACAGTCGTCTCAAACAAAACTGTGAAGGACCTCGGCGTTACTCTGGACCCTGATCTCTCTTTTGACGAACACATCAAGAATATTTCAATGACAACTTTTTCCATCTTCGTAACATTGCAAAAATCTGAAACTTTCTGTCCAAAAATGATGCAGAAAAATGAACCCATGTTTTTGTCACTTCTAGATTAGACTACTGCAATGCTCTACTTTCCAGCTACCCCGATAAACACTAAATAAACTTCAAATAGTGCTAAATATGGCTGTTAGAATCTTGCCTAGAAACGAAAAAATGTATCATATTATTACAGTGCTTGCTTCTCTACACTCGCTTCCTGTTAAGGCAAGGGCTGATTAAGGTTTTACTGCTAACCTACAAAGCATTACATGGTCTTGCTCCTACCTATCTTTCCGATTTGGTCCTTCCGTACATACCTACACATATGCTATGGTCACAACATGCAGGACTCCTTACTGTCCCTAGAATTTCTAAGCAAACAGCTGAAGGCAGGGCTTTCTTCCATAGAAAATAAAATAAAAGCTGAAATAAATCATTCTCTCTACTATTATTCTGAAATGTCACATTCTTTAAATAAAGTGTTGATCCTAACTGACCTAAGACAGGGAATGTTTACTAGGATTAAATGTCAAGAATTGTGAAAAACTGAGTTTAAATGCATTTGGCTAAGTTGTATGTAAACTTCCGACTTCAACTGTATACACAAGGTACCAGTACCAAGTCCATGTGCAGGTGTACAATGTAATTGAAGTAGATATGTAGATATAGGTAGGGGTCAAGTGACTAGGCAACAGGATAGATAATAATAAGTAGCAGCAGCGTATGTGACGATATAACTTCTCTAGGATAGGGGGCAGCATTTTCACGTTTGGATGAAAAGGATACCCAAATTCAACTGCCAGCTACTCATCCCCAGAAGATAAGATATGCATATTATTAGTAGATTTTGATAGAAACACTCTGAAGTTTCTAAAACTGTTTGCATCATGTCTGTGAGTATAACAGAACTTATTTAGCAGGCGAAACCCAGAGGACAAACCATTCAGATTGTTTTCTTTTTAGGTCACTCTCTTTTCAATGGGTTTTCATTGGGAATACAGATTTCTAATTGACCTTCCTTCAGTTCCTACCGCTTCCACTGGATGTCAACAGTCTTTAGATATTGGTTGAGGTGTTTTCCTTTGTGTAATGAAGAAGTACGGCCATGTTGAACGAGGGTCACTGGAAGTGTCCTGTTAGTTAGAGGCGCATTACCAGAATGCTAGCTACAGTTTGATTTAATCCTGTATTGAACACAGATCATCCCATCTTCAATTTTATTGATTATTTACGTAAAAAAATACGTAAAGTTGTATTACAAAAGTAGTTTGAAATGTTTTGGCAAAGTTTACAGATAACTTTTGATATTTTGTAGTCACGTTTCACAAGTCGGAACCAGTGTTTTCTGGATCAAACGCGCCAAATAAATTGACATTTTGGATATATATCGACGGAATTTATCGAACAAAAGGACCATTTGTGATGTTTATGGGACATATTGGAGTGCCAACAACAGAAGCTCGTCAAAGGTAAGGCATGAATTATATTTTTATTTCTGCGTTTTGTGTCGCGCCTGCAGGGTTGAAATATGCTTATCTCTTTGTTTACTATGGTGCTAACTCAGATAATAGCATCGTTTGCTTTCGCCGAAAAGCCTATTTGAATTCTGACATGTTGGCTGGATTCACAACCAGTGTAGCTTTAATTTGGTATCTTTCATGTGTGATTTAATGAAAGTTTGATTTTTATAGTAATTTATTTGAATTTGGCGCTCTGCATTTTCTCTGGCTTTTGGCCAAGTGAGAGAGTAGCGTCCCGCCTAAACTCAGATTTTTGGATATAAATATGAACTTTACCGAACAAAACATAAATGTATTGTGTAACATGAAGTCCTATGAGTGTCATCTGATGAAGATCAAAGGTTAGTGATTAATTCTATCTCTATTTCTGCTTTTTGTTACTCCTCTCTTTGGCTGGAAAAATGTCTGTGTTTTTCTGTGGCTATGTACTGACCAAACATGATCGTTTGGTGTGCTTTCGCCGTAAATCCTTTTTGAAATCAGACATGTTGGCTGGATTCACAACACGTGTAGCTTTAATTTGTTGTCTTTCATGTGTGATTTCATGAACGTTTGATTTTTATAGTAATTTATTTGAATTTGGCGCTCTGCATTTTTACTGGCTTTTGGCCAACAACCAAAGATTTTTTACCAATGTTTACTGACACCGGCCATATTCAATGGGTGTTGAGCGTTCGTAAATTTGTCAGTTATTCTGCACTCTCAAACGAGAGTGCTCTAAAATATGAGTGAATTTACCAGCTATGTCTATCGACAGTTTTCACAGTGACATAATGACAATTCTATTGAAATGGTAACTTGCATATTCAAGTATTTTGTTTAGACATGTAGCTAACTAGCTAAACAATTAACCATAATCCCAACTCATAATGTTGCTACCAATGAGCCAAGATCAGCTCAGTTTATACCTACCATTGTGACTATGAGTCATCATAATACTGCATCAAATGTACATTACCCAAGGGTCATTGGCAGACACAATGTAAGTAACTTAATTTATGTCCCCCTAATTGCCATGAATACCTCTGTTTATCCTACAGCTGCTGTATGCAGTAATCATGAGCCTATGAACCAGAATTGGGTACTGTCACGCCCTGATCTGTTTCACCTGTCCTTGTGTTTGTCTCCACCCCCTCCACGTGTTGCTTATTATCCCCGGTGTATGTATCCTTGTGTTTCCTGTCTCTCTGTGCCAGTTTGTTCCTGTCTCAGCCGAACCCGGCTGCCTGACCACTCTGCCTGTCCTGACCTCGAGCCTGCCTATCGCCTGGTACTGTTTGGACTCTGACCTGGTTTATGAACTCTCGCCTGTCCCCGACCTGCCTTTTGCCTACCTCTTTTGTTATAATAAATATTGAAGCTCTACCATCTGCCTCCTGTGTCTGCATTTGGGTCTCCCCTTGTGCCCTTATAATAGAAGGATCACCGCGCTTTTACATGATGGTCTTCATGGGGGGCATTTTATATTAAAATATTTATACTCATGAAATCACAAGTGCAATATAGCAAAACACAGTTTAGCTTGTTGTTAATCCACCTGTCGTGTCAGATTTGGAAAATATGCTTTACAGCGAAAGCACTCCAAGCGTTTGTGTGAGTTTATCGATCACTAGACAAAACATTAAGAACACCTAGCAGCAATGTAGATTGGTCACGAAAGCCAGAAAAGCAATGAAATGAATCGCTTACCTTTGATGATCTTCGGATGTTTGCACTCACGAGACTCCCAGTTACACAATAAATGTTCCTTTTGTTCGATAAAGATTATTTTTATATCAAAAAAACTCCATTTGTTTGGCGCGTTATGTTCAGTATTCCACAGCCTTAGGCAGGTCATCAAGATTTGACGAAAATTCCAAATAGTATCCGTAAAGTTTATAGAAACATGTCAAACGTTTTTATTAATCAATCCTCAGGTTGTTTTTAACATCAATAATCGATAATATTTCAACCGGACTGTAAACTATTCAATACTGGAGAGAAAGTAAATGTCGAGCAACCAGTGTCAACCGCATGAACTAATGGAAGGACATCCATCTATCCACTGACGCGTTTTGATAAATCTCGCTCATTTTTTAGATTAAAAAAGCTTGAAACTATGTCTAAAGACTGTTCACTGGTTGATATCCCTTTAAATGGACGAAAGGCAGGCAATGGAACAGTGATTTTTCAAAATAAGAGTCACTTCCGGGTTGGATTTCCTCAGGTTTTCGCCTGCAAAATCAGTTCTGTTATACTCACAGACAATATTTTGACAGTTTTGGAAACTTTAGAGTGTTTTCTATCCTACTCTGTCAATTACATGCATATTCTAGCATCTGGGCCTGAGAAATAGGCAGCTTACTTTGGGAACGTTATTTTTCCAAACATAAAAATTCTGCACCCTAGCTTCAAGAGGTTTTAACCTTTATTAAACTAGGCAAGTCAGTTGAGAAGAAATTCTTATTTACAATGACAGCCTACCCCGGCCAAACCCTAACTCGGACGACGCTGGGCCAATTGTGCGCCGCCCTCTGGCCAATCACGGCCGGTTGTGATACAGCCTGGAATCAAACCAGGGTCTGTAATGACGCCTCTAGCACTGAGATGCAGTACCTTAGACCGCTGCGCCACTCGGGAGCCAATTTGATTTAATGTGGATAGCTTTTATTAGAATGTCCACAGTTGTCAAGCCCTGACCTTAGAAAACCTTTTGGTTAGGTCAGGGTGTGACTAGGGTGAGTAGACTAGTTTTTTATTTTCTATGTTGGCCTGGTATGGTTCCCAATCAGAGGCAGCTGTCTATTGTTGTCTCTGATTAGGGATCATATTTAGGCAGCCTTTTCCACCTGTTGTGTGTGGGATCTTGATTTTGTATTGTTGCTTTTAGCCCTACAAAGCTGTACGTTTCGTTGGTTACTCTTTCTTGTTTTGTGCCGGTTATCATAAATAAAAATGATTAACCTACCCCACGCTGCATCTTGGTCCGACCATCCTTCCAACAATATAACGATCGTTACAACAGTGAAACAATTAGTAAATCATACTGTGAGACATACCGGATCCGTGAAAATAGGTGCCGGAACAAACAAAGTCAAATCTGAGAGGTGCCGGATGCATTCCGACAGGATCCGACTCTAATTCAGCGCTGATCCCAACTCCAGCTGATGTAAATTCACTTACTGCCTCCCAACTCCAGCTGCTGTAAATTCACTTACTGCCTCCCAACTCCAGCTGATGTAAATTCACGTACTGCCTCCCAACTCCAGCTGCTGTAAATTCACTTACTGCCTCCCAACTCCAGTTGATGTAAATTCACTTACTGCCTCCCAACTCCAGCTGCTGTAAATTCACTTACTGCCTCACAACCACAGCTGATGTATATTCACTTACTGCCTCCCAACTCCAGCTGATGTAAATTCACTTACTGCCTCCCAACCACAGCTGATGTAAATGCACTTACTGCCTCCCAACTCCAGCTGATGTATATTCACTTACTGCCTCCCAACTCCAGCTGATGTATATTCACTTACTGCCTCCCAACCACAGCTGATGTATATTCACTTACTGCCTCCCAACCACAGCTGATGTAAATTTACTTACTGCCTCCCAACCACAGCTGATGTTTATTCACTTACTCCCTCCCAACTCCAGCTGATGTATATTCACTTACTGCCTCCCAACTCCAGCTGATGTAAATTCACTTACTGCCTCCCAACTCCAGCTGATGTAAATTCACTTACTGCCTCCCAACTCCAGCTGATGTAAATTTACTTACTGCCTCCCAACTCCAGCTGATGTAAATTTACTTACTGCCTCCCAACTCCAGCTGATGTAAATTCACTTACTGCCTCCCAACTCCAGCTGATGTATATTCACTTACTGCCTCCCAACTCCAGCTGATGTATATTCACTTACTGCCTCTCAACTCCACCCTGCAGTGGAGGACCTTGTCTTTTCTCATTAGCTCTAAAAATCCAGTAATTGAAATTCATTATAATTCTTGTCTTGGACTTGTCCCCTGTGATGTCATCGGGCTAGCAGCACCTGCTAACGTCCTTTACCCAGGGTCCCCCCCCCCCCCCCCCCCCCCTGTTAGGATGTTTCCTGTAACCTTCAGGACATGCTCCAACTCTAGGTAAGAAGTCTAGCTTTCTAGGTAAGAAGTCTAGCTTTCAAGGTAAGAAGTCTAGCTTTCAAGGTAAGAAGTCTAGCTTTCAAGGTAAGAAGTCTAGCTTTCAAGGTAAGAAGTCTAGCTTTCAAGGTAAGAAGTCTAGCTTTCAAGGTAAGAAGTATAGCTTATAAAAAAAGGTGCTATCTAGAACCTAGAAGGGTTCTTTGGCTGGCCCCATAGAATAACCCTTTAAAGAAACATTTTTGATTCCAGGCAGAACCCTTTAGGTTCCAGGTAGAACTCTTTTGGGTTCCATGTAGAACCCTTTCCACAGAGGTTTTTACATGGAGCCCAAAAAGGTTTTACCTAGAACCAAAAAGGGTTCAACCTGGAACCAAAAAGGGTTATCCTATGGGGACAGCCGAAGAACCGTTTAGGAAGTATTTTTTTCTAAGAGTCTAACTTACAAGGTAAGAACTCTAGGAAGACATAAACTCCCTTTAACACATCCGACAGCAATTAAACAAGCTAAGTCCCAGTATAGAGACAAAGTAGAGTCGCAATTCAACAGCTCAGACACAAGAGGTATGTGGCAGGGTCTACAGTCAATCACGGATTACAAAAAGAAAACCAGCCCCGTCGCAGACCAGGATGTCTTGCTCCCAGACAGACTAAATCACTTTTTTGCTCGCTTTGAGGACAATACAGTGCCACTGACACGGCCCGCTACCAAAACCTGCGGGCTCTCCTTCACTGCAGCCGAGGTAAGTAAAACATTTAAACGTGTTAACCCTCACAAGGCTGCAGGCCCAGACGGCATTCCCAGCCGCGTCCTCAGAGCATGCGCAGACCAGCTGGCTGGTGTGTTTAAGGACATATTCAATCAATCCTTATCCCAGTCTGCTGTTCCCACATGCTTCAAGAGGGCCACCATTGTTCCTGTTCCCAAGAAAGCTAAGGCAACTGAGCTAAATGACTATCGCCCCGTTGCACTCACTTCCGTCATCATGAAGTGCTTTGAGAGACTAGTCAAGGACCATATCACCTCCACCCTACCTGACACCCTAGAACCACTCCAATTTGCTTACCGCCCCAATAGGTCCACAGACGACGCAATCGCAACCACACTGCACACTGCCCTAACCCATCTGGACAAGAGGAATACCTATGTGAGAATGCTGTTCATCGACTACAGCTCAGCATTTAACACCATAGTACCCTCCAAACTCGTCATCAAGCTCGAGACCCTGGGTCTCGACCCCGCCCTGTGCAACTGGGTCCTGGACTTCCTGACGGGCCGCCCCCAGGTGGTGAGGGTAGGTAACAACATCTCCACCCCGCTGATCCTCAACACTGGGGCCCCACAAGGGTGCGTTCTGAGCCCTCTCCTGTACTCCCTGTTCACCCACGACTGCGTGGCCATGCACGCCTCCAACTCAATCATCAAGTTTGTGGACACACTACAGTGGTAGGCCTGATTACCAACAACGATGAGACGGCCTACAGGGAGGAGGTGAGGGCCCTCGGAGTGTGGTGTCAGGAAAATAACCTCACACTCAACGTCAACAAAACAAAGGAGATGATTGTGGACTTCAGGAAACAGCAGAGGGAGCACCCCCTATCCACATGGACGGGACAGTAGTGGAGAAGGTGGAAAGTTTTAAGTTCCTCGGTGTACACATCACGGACAAACTGAATTGGTCCACCGACACAGACAGCGTTGTGAAGAAGGCGCAGTAGCGCCTCTTCAACCTCAGGAGGCTGAAGAAATTCGGCTTGTCACCAAAAGCACTCACAAACTTCTACAGATGCACAATCGAGAGCATCCTGTCGGGCTGTATCACCGCCTGGTACGGCAACTGCTCCGCCCACAACCGTAAGGCTCTCCAGAGGGTAGTGAGGTCTGCACAACGCATCACCGGGGGCAAACTACCTGCCCTCCAGGACACCTACACCACCCGATGTCACAGGAAGGCCATAAAGATCATCAAGGACAACAACCACCTGAGCCACTGCCTGTTCACCCCGCTATCATCCAGAAGGCGAGGTCAGTACAGCATCAAAGCTGGGACCGAGAGACTGAAAAACAGCTTCTATCTCAAGGCCATCAGACTGTTAAACAGCCACCACTAACATTTAGTGGCCGCTGCCAACATACTGACTCAACTCCAGCCACTTTAATAATGGGAATTGATGGAAATTATGTAAAAATGTATCACTAGCCACTTTAAACAATGCCACTTAATATAATGTTTACATACCCTACATTACTCATCGTATATGTATATACTGTACTGTATATCATCCACTGCATCTTGCCATCTTTATGTAATACATGTATCACTAGCCACTTTAAACTATGCCACTATGTTTACATACCCTACATTACTCATCTCATATGTATAGACTGTACACTATACCATCTACTGTATCTTGCCTATGCCGTTCTGTACCATCACTCATTCATATATCTTTATGTACATCTTCTTTATCCCTTTACACTTGTGTGTATAGGGTAGTAGTTGTGGAATTGTTAGGTTAGATTACTTGTTGGTTATTACTGCATTGTCGGAACTAGAAGCACAAGCATTTCGCTACACTCGCATTAACATCTGCTAACCATGTTTATGTGACAAATAAAATTTGATTTGATTCAATAGTTAGAAGCAGAGAGGCCTTGAAATAAGGCCCTGATACTGATACACATCCTGAAATGCCTGCTCTCTCTGCTGTTCCTAGAGAATTAGAACATCTTACAAGATGTTGGTATATTGTGAGAGAAATTACCTATTTACCTGATTTATTTGATATTAATGGTTAACAATTAATATTTAACCAATAGTAAGACATTTCTGTGCTGCTAGTGTCTGTGTTTCTATGGTCTCCACTCTAGTTCCCTTCAGCTAATCTGGGCGTATGGTCACCAGAGATGGGTTGAGCTGACAAATTAGTTAAAGACTGCATTACATGGACAAGCATGTGTTTTACTAGGGATAGTTTAGAGTAGAACAATCCCTCATTGTCTCAAAATCATCCTTGCATCTGGGAAACTAAGCCAGGGTGGGGTTAAGACAACAACCCCATGCAGATAACGACTGGATGAACCCAGAGTGGCTTATGATGCCCCAAACTGCATGGGATGGGTGGAACCAAACATTTTTAGTGTCAGCTATATATAGTTGTCACGTTCCTGACCTGTTTTCTGTTAGTTTTTGTATGTGTTAGTTGGTCAGGACGTGAGTTTGGGTGGGCAGTCTATGTTTTCTGTTTCTATGTTGTTTAATGGGTACCTGATATGGTTCTCAATTAGAGGTAGTGGTTTTCATCTCCTCTGATTGAGAATCATATTAAGGTAGGTGGTTTCACATTGTTTGTCGTGGGTGGTTGTCTTCCGTGTCTGTGTTTGTTTGCACCATACGGGACTGTTTCGTTCGTTCATCGTTTTATGTAGTCATTTTTCCTGTTCGTGCGTTCTTCGTGTTATATGTAAGTTCGTATGTTCAGGTTTGTCTACATTCATTTTGTTGTTTTGTAAGTATTCAAGTGAAGTTCGTGTTTTTTCGTCTACACTTAAATAAATTCATTATGTCTAAATACAACGCTGCAGTTTGGTTCAATCCCTGCTCCTCCTCTTCGGATGAAGAGGAGGAGGAACGCCGTTACAATAGTACTCTGCATTTGTGTAAAGGTTAGGTCACTCGGTCCAACACTCAAGGGTGTGGGGTCGACCAGCCTCATTATTGCAGTAATGAATCGATATTGAATAAAGATGATTATTTGAAGAAAGGACAGTCTCTCACTTGATTAGAATATTCCACTACAATCTACTGTAGCACCTAGCCTTTTACCACAGCAAGACTATATAGCACCGTCCTCAGCATCACCAGGTCCACTGGAATATGGCCACTAATTGACGATCCCTGATTTATTCTGTTTTGTGCAGGGCATCAGTTACATCACTCAGAAACATAGTGAAGAGTCCAGCTGCAGGGTTTTCTCATATGCTGGGTGGGTCCATGTCTGGATGGTTCTATAGACAGCTAGCTCTACTCTGGTTGGTTGTGCTGACATGGTCTTAGGATATCCTATTAGGGCTCTCATGGTTTAAATCAATGGTGAATAACAGAAAATCAGAAGTGCTGGAATCTGGGCTGGGATGGGTGGAATCTGTGTCAGGAAGGGAGGGATAGATAGGGTGGAATCTGGGCTGGGATGGGTGGAATCAGGGCTGGGATGGGTGGAATCTGTGTCAGGAAGGGAGGGATAGATAGGGTGGAATCTGGGCTGGGATGGGTGGAATCAGGGCTGGGATGGGTGGAATCTGTGTCAGGAAGGGAGGGATAGATAGGGTGGAATCTGGGCTGGGATGGGTGGAATCAGGGCTGGGATGGGTGGAATCTGTGTCAGGAAGGGAGGGATAGATAGGGTGGAATCTGGGCTGGGATGGGTGGAATCAGGGCTGGGATGGGTGGAATCTGTGTCAGGAAGGGAGGGATAGATAGGGTGGAATCTGGGCTGGGAAGGGTGGAATCAGGGCTGGGATGGGTGGAATCTGTGTCAGGAAGGGAGGGATAGATAGGGTGGAATCTGGGCTGGGATGGGTGGAATCAGGGCTGGGATGGGTGGAATCTGTGTCAGGAAGGGAGGGATAGATAGGGTGGAATCTGGGCTGGGATGGGTGGAATCAGGGCTGGGATGGGTGGAATCTGTGTCAGGAAGGGAGGGATAGATAGGGTGGAATCTGGGCTGGGATGGGTGGAATCTGGGCTGGGATGGGTGGAATCAGGGCTGGGAAGGGTTGAATCTGGGGTGGAATGGATAGGGTGGAACCTTGGGTGTAATGGATAGGGTGAAATCTTGGCTGGGAAGGGAAGAATCTGGGCTGGGATGGGTGGAATCTGGGTTGAGATGGGTGGAATCTGGGGGGTGGATAGGGTGGAATCTGGGCTGGGGAGGGTGGAATCTTAGCTGTGAAGGGTGGAATCAAAGCTGGGATGGAATCTTAGCTGGGATGGGAGGGATGGGTGGAATCTGTGTCAGGAAGGGAGGGATAGATCGGGTGGAATCTGGGCTGGGATGGGTGGAATCTTGGCTGGGATGGGTGGAATCTGTGTCAGGAAGGGAGGGATAGATAGGGTGGAATCTGGGCTGGGAAGGGAGGAATCAGAGCTGGGATGGGTGGAATCTGGGCTGGGATGGGTTGAATCAGGGCTGGGATGGGTGGAATCTGTGTCAGGAAGGGAGGGATAGATAGGGTGGAATCTGGGCTGGGAAGGGAGGAATCAGAGCTGGGATGGGTGGAGGCTGGGATGGGTTGAATCTGGGGTGGAATGGATAGGGTGGAACCTTGGGTGTAATGGATAGGGTGAAATCTTGGCTGGGAAGGGAAGAATCTGGGCTGGGATGGGTGGAATCTGGGTTGAGATGGGTGGAATCGGGGGGGGGGGGTGGATAGGGTGGAATCTGGGCTGGGAAGGGTGGAATCTTAGCTGTGAAGGGTGGAATCAAAGCTGGGATGGACTCTTAGCTGGGATGGGAGGGATGGGTGGAATCACTCCATTGAGTGAATCAGGGCTGGGATTGGTGGAATCTGGGCTGGGATGGATAAGGTGGAATCTGGGCTGAGAAGGGAGGGATCGATAGGTTGGAATTGGAAAAATGAATAGGTTGGAATCTGGGCTGGGAAGAAGGGAATCTGGTCTGGGAAGGGTGGAATCCCGGCTGGGATGGGTGGAATCCCAGCTGGGATGGGAGGGATGGATATGGTGGATCTAGGCTGGGAAGGGAAGAATCAGAGCTGGGATGGGTGGAATCAGGGCTGGGATGGATAGGGTGAAATCTGGGCCGGGAAGGGTGGAATCTGGGCTGGGAAGGGTGGAGTCTGGGCTGGGAAGGGTGGAATCTGAGCTGGGAAACGTGGAGTCTGGGCTGGGATGGGAGGAATGGACATGGTAGAATCTGGGCTGGGATGGGAGGGATGGATAGGCTGGAATCTGGGCTGGGAAGGTTGGAATCTGGGCTGGGATGGATAGGGTGGGATCTGGGCTGCGAAGGGAGGGATGGATAGGGTGGAATCTGGGCTGGGATGGGTGGAATCTGGGCTGGGATTGGAGGGCTGGATATGGTGGATCTGGGCTGGGAAGGGAGTAATCAGGGCTGGGATGGGTGGAAGCAGGGTTGAGATGGGTGTAATCAGGGCTGGGATGGATGGAATCAGGTCTGGGATGGGTGGAATCTGGGTTGGGATGGATAGGGTGAAATTTGGACCAGGAAGGGTGAAATCTGGGCTTGGAAGGGTGGAGTTGGAGCTGGGAAGAGTAGAGTCTGGGCTGGGATGGGAGGGATGGATAGGGTAGAATCTGGGCTGGGATGGGAGGGATGGATAGGGTAGAATCTGGGCTGGGATGGGAGGGATGGATAATGTAGAATCTGGGCTGGGCGGAATGGATAGGGTAGAATCTGGGCTGGGATGGGAGGGATGGATAGGGTAGAGTCTGGGCTGGGATGGGAGGGATGGATAGGGTAGAATCTGGGCTGGGATGGGAGGGATGGATAGGGTGGAATCTGGGCTGGGGTGGGAGGGTGAAATCTAGGTTGGAGTATGGGTGTAGTAGTTCAACTCTGCTGTAATCAGGTTTAGCATTCTTTGCTTCATTAATCTACAGAAACATCTTTGTTAATAATCTAAAGTGAAATCGGTCTCATAACATTAATCTAGAGAAACCATTGTTAATCTGGAGACCCTGTCTCACTTTATTAATCTAGAGAAGCCATAGAGAGAAACCTCTACGTCTCACTGACTTCAAAAGGTTAATTAATCTGCATGAAAATGGAGATGGACCTCTGCTAGGGCTGATAGTTATGTACTGGTGTTATTCTGTTTCAGCATAGTTATTCTATATCTCTCATATTTAATCTGGAATATGAACCGTGCCTAATGTTGTTAATTGATCAGGTTCATATCTTGATCCATGACGAGGAATTGAATATCTTTTCATAATTCATAAATCATATTTTGGCCTTTATTTCCCTGACATCTGAGAATCTGATTTATAAAAGAAAAAAGAGAGTAGAAGAACAAGTATATTTGAGAAACGTGTCTGAAAACAGTGAAAATATTAGTTGAAACAATAAGAAATGTGGGCTGTGAGCCAACATGTTTAAGGTGAACCTGGATTTAGTCATTTAATCAGTCAGCTAGTGTCAGATGCTCAGTGTGATGATACAGAGAGCTGAGAGTGGGCATCTTCATCTCATCCTATGGAGTTCTGGTGTTCACCATGTAGGGAAACACTAGGTTCTATCACCACCAGCAACAGACTGGGTTCTATCACCACCAGCAACAGAATGGGTTCTATCACCACCAGCAACAGACTGGGTTCTATCCCCACCAGTAACAGACTGGGTTCTATCACCACCAGCAACAGACTGGGTTCTATCACCACCAGCAACAGACTGGATTCTATCACCACCAGCAACAGACTGGGTTCTATCCCCACCAGCAACAGACTGGGTTCTATCCCCACAAGCAACATACTGGGTTCTATCACCACCAGCAACAGACTGGGTTCTATCACCACCAGCAACAGACTGGGTTCGATCCCCACCAGTAACAGAATGGGTTCTATCACCACCAGCAACAGACTGGGTTCTATCCCCACCAGCAACAGACTGGGTTCTATCCCCTCCAGCAACAGACTGGGTTCTATCACCACCATTAACAGACTGGATTCTATCACCACCAGCAACAGACTGGGTTCTATCACCACCAGCAACAGACTGGGTTCTATCACCACCAGCAACAGACTGGGTTCTATCACCACCAGCAACAGACTGGGTTCTATCCCCACCAGCAACAGACAGGGTTCTATCACCACCAGGAACAGACTGGGTTTTATCACCAACAGCAACAGACTGGGTTCTATCACCACCAGCAACAGGATGGGTTCTATCACCACCAGCAACAGACAGGGTTCTATCCCCACCAGCAACAGACTGGGTTCTATCACCACCAGCAACAGACAGGGTTCTATCACCACCAGCAACAGACTGGGTTCTATCACCACCAGCAACAGAATGGGTTATATCCCCACCAGCAACAGACAGGGTTCTATCACCACCAGCAACAGACTGGGTTCTATCACCACCAGCAACAGACTGGGTTCTATCACCACCAGCAACAGACTGGGTTCTATCACCACCAGTAACAGACTGGGTTCTATCACCACTAGCAACAGACAGGGTTCTATCCCCACCAGCAACAGACAGGGTTCTATCACCACCAGCAACAGACTGGATTCTATCACCACCAGCAACAGACTGGGTTCTGTCCCCACCAGCAACAGACTGGGTTCTATCACCACCAGCAACAGACAGGGTTCTATCACCACCAGGAACAGACTGGGTTCTATCACCACCAGCAACAGACTGGGTTCTATCCCCACCAGCAACAGACAGGGTTCTATCACCACCAGCAACAGACAGGGTTCTATCACCACCAGCAACAGACAGGGTTCTATCACCACCAGCAACAGACAGGGTTCTATCACCACCAGCAACAGACTGGATTCTATCACCACCAGCAACAGACAGGGTTCTATCCCCACCAGCAACAGACTGGGTCCTATCACCACCAGCAACAGACTAGGTTCTATCACCACCAGCAACAGAATGGGTTCTATTCCCACCAGCAACAGACAGGGTTCTATCACCACCAGCAACAGACAGGGTTCTATCACCACCAGCAACAGACAGTGTTCTATCACCACCAGCAACAGACAGGGTTCTATCAGCACCAGCAACAGACTGGATTCTATCACCACCAGCAACAGACAGGGTTCTATCCCCACCAGCAACAGACTGGGTCCTATCACCACCAGCAACAGACTAGGTTCTATCACCACCAGCAACAGAATGGGTTCTATTCCCACCAGCAACAGACAGGGTTCTATCACCACCAGCAACAGACTGGGATATATCACCACCAGCAACAGACAGGGTTCTATCACCACCAGCAACAGACAGGGTTCTATCACCACCAGCAACAGACAGGGTTCTATCACCACCAGCAACAGACTGGGTTCTATCACCACCAGCAACAGACAGGGTTCTATCCCCACCAGCAACAGACTGGGTTCTCCCCCCTACCAGCAACAGACTGGGTTCTATCCCCACCAGCAACAGAATGGGTTCTATCCCCACCAGCAACAGAATGGGTTCTATCCCCACCAGCAACAGAATGGGTTCTATCCCCACCAGCAACAGACTGGGTTCTATCCCCACCAGCAACAGACTGGGTTCTATCCCCACCAGCAACAGAATGGGTTCTATCCCCACCAGCAACAGAATGGGTTCTATCACCACCAGCAACAGACTGGGTTCTATCCCCACCAGCAACAGAATGGGTTCTATCCCCACCAGCAACAGACTGGGTTCTATCCCCACCAGCAACAGAATGGGTTCTATCCCCACCAGCAACAGAATGGGTTCTATCCCCACCTGCAACAGACTGGGTTCTATCACCACCAGCAACAGACTGGGTTCTATCACCACCAGCAACAGACTGGGTTCTATCACCACCAGCAACAGACTGGGTTCTATCACCACCAGCAACAGACTGGGTTCTATCCCCACCAGCAACAGACTGGGTTCTATTCCCACCAGCAACAGACAGGGTTCTATCACCACCAGCAACAGACTGGGTTCTATCACCACCAGCAACAGACTGGGATCTATCACCACCAGCCACAGACTGGGTTCTATCACCACCAGCCACAGACTGGGTTCTATCACCACCAGCAACAGAATGGGTTCTATCACCACCAGCCACAGACTGGGATCTATCACCACCAGCCACAGACTGGGTTCTATCACCACCAGCAACAGACTGGGTTCTATCACCACCAGCAACAGACAGGGTTCTATCACCACCAGCCACAGACTGGGTTATATCCCCACCAGCAACAGACTGGGTTCTATCCCCACCAGCAACAGACTGGGATCTATCACCACCAGCAACATACATGGGTTCTATCCCCACCAGCAACATACATGGGTTCTATCCCCACCAGCAACATACATGGGTTCTATCCCCACCAGCAACAGACTGGGTTCTATCCCCACCAGCAATAGACTGGGTTCTATCCCCACCAGCAACAGACTGGGTTCTATCCCCACCAGCAACAGACTGGATTCTATCCCCACCAGCAACAGACTGGATTCTATCCCCACCAGCAACATACATGGGTTCTATCCCCACCAGCAACAGACTGGGTTCTATCACCACCAGCAACAGAATGGGTTATATCCCCACCAGCAACAGACTGGGTTCTATCCCCACCAGCAACAGACTGGGATCTATCACCACCAGCAACATACATGGGTTCTATCCCCACCAGCAACATACATGGGTTCTATCCCCACCAGCAACAGACTGGGTTCTATCCCCACCAGCAACAGACTGGGTTCTATCACCACCAGCAACAGACTGGATTCTATCCCCACCAGCAACAGACTGGATTCTATCCCCACCAGCAACATACATGGGTTCTATCCCCACCAGCAACAGACTGGGTTCTATCACCACCAGCAACAGAATGGGTTCTATCCCCACCAGCAACAGACTGGGTTCTATCACCACAAGTAACTCCCGACATTATACCTATAGTGGACACTGGGTTCTATCACTCCAAAGGAAGAGCTGGGAGTACAGTTGTATGTAGTATGATGTAATGCTGTTACTGATGGTTGTGGTGTACACTAAGCAAAGAGAGTCCAAGTATGTGATCCTGTGTAGGTGCTGTTGTTATTGTTGATGTCTCTGTATCTCTGCTCCATTAGAGCTTCAAGGCTGGTCCGTCCAACTTCACTCTCTCAGAAACAAAAACATGACAGAGATATTCTAACAGAGACTAAAACAGAGATTAACTGTGTTTAAGCGGTTATACCCCACATATGAAACCAGTCCCTTACATTTCCCTACAGACTCCATTATACTTTATTAATCAAGTTGTGTCTTAACTTCGCTTTTATTAAATGCAATTTCAACTCCAATCCATTCTGTTGATCCTAAATCTCTTCTCCCTCCTGGGAATGAGTTCAATTGTGCATAGGAAATGAAGTTTCTAGTGTAAAGAGCTGGGTCTCAGGAGTGGTTCTCTGCCTTAATAACATCTTATCTGCTCTTCATTTAGCACTATGGTGGTCAGAGCTCAACTAATTAAGGTGTTGTTATAACCTGGGTTCTGTTATAGCCTGGGTTCTGATATAGTATTCTGTTATAAGCTAGGTGCTGTTATAGTGCTCTCTTATAGACTGGGTTCTGTTGTACTCTGGGTTCTGTTATAATGTTCTGTTATAGCCTGGGTTCTTATATAGTATTCTGTTATAAGCTAGGTGCTGTTATTGTGTTCTGTTATAGCCTGGGTTCTGTTGACGTCTAGGTTCTGTTGTATCCTGGGTTCTGTTCTAATGTTCTGTTATAGTCTGGGTTCTATTATATATCCTTGGTTCTGTTATAATGTTCTGTTATAGTCTGAGTTCTGTTATAGCCTGGGTTCTGTTATAGCCTGGGTTCTGATATAATGTTATGTTATATCCTGGGTTCTGTTATATCATGAGTTCTGTTATAATGTTCTGTTATAGCCTGGGTTCTATTATAATGTTCTGTTACAGTCTGGGTTCTAAATCCTGTCTCCGGATAACATCTTCAAACTAAGGGCAACCATGGCATCCGTGACAGAGTGAGAAGCATCCATCCATGTAAACGGGTAAGAGTCTAGCTAGCTACATTTTCAGATATTACACGTTTCTAATTCTGTCAGAAAGTTGTTGTTTTTTGTACTCGCTAGCTAACGTTACGTGTATGATCTATGTAGTAATATTATTAGTATCTCAGAGCGATTTGCATTGCTAGTTATAGCATAATGTTAGCTAGCTAACATTGAATGTGGTTGGTTAGCTACCTGCAGATTCATGCAGGGTATTTTGTATTTGCCAAGGCAGCAGCTACTCTTGCTGGGGTCCAAACATATTAAAGTGCTTATATTGCATATGGTCCCGTGTGGCTCAGTTGGTAGAGCATGGCGCTTGCAACGCCAGGGTTGTGGGTTCATTCCCCACGGGGGGACCAGGATGAATATGTATGAACTTTCCAATTTGTAAGTCGCTCTGGATAAGAGCGTCTGCTAAATGACTTAAATGTAAATGTAAAATGCATATAAAACAGTACATCATATATCATTATCACACCACTACATATATACAATCCAAAATGTTTAATACCACCATACAACAATATCACAATGTATGCGTATGCATGTGTCTGTACCTTTGTGTGAGTCTCTTCAGAGTCCCCGTTGTTCCAAAGGGTGTATTTTTACCTGTTTTTAAAATCGGATTCTACTTCTTGCATCAGTTACCTTATGTGGAATAGATTTCCATGTAGTAATGGCTCTATGTAGTACTGTGCTGCTCCCGTAGTCTGTTCTGGACTTGGGGACAGTGAAGAGACCTCTGGTGTCATGTCTTGTGGGGTATGCATTGGTGTCCGAGCTGTGTGGTAGTATTTTAAACAGATAGCTTGGTACATTCAGCTTGTCAATACCTCTTACAAAATGAAGTCAATCTCTCTTCCACTTTGAGCCATGAGAGACTGGCATGCATGTTAGCTCTCCGTGTACTTTTAAGGGCCAACCATGCTGCCCTGCTCTGAGCCAACCATACTGCCCTGCTCTGAGCGAACTGAAATTTTCCCAAGTCCCTCTTTGTGGCACCTGACCACACTACTGAACAGTAGTCTAGGTGAAAAAAAACTATGGCCTATATGACCTGTCTTGTTGATAGTGTTGTTAAAAAGGCAGAGCAACACTTTAATAAGGACAGACTTCTCCCCATCTATCAATATGTTTTGACGATGACAAATCAAATCATTTGTATTTGTCACGTGCGCCGAATACAACAGGTGTAGACCTTACAGTGAAATGCTTACTTACAGGCTCTAACCAATAGTGTAAAAAAGGTGTTAGGTGAACAATAGGTAAGTAAAGAAATAAAACAACAGTAAAAAGACAGGCTATATACAGTAGCGAGACAAAAAATAAAAAGTAAAAAGAGGGGTTGCGAAACGAATTACAGTTCTTTGTTAAGTGTTGGTGTCATTTCAGTTGCTGTAGTAGCTGATGTGTATAGTGATGAGTCATCCGCATACATAGACACACTTTACTCAAAGCCAGTTGCATGTCGTTAGTAAAGATTGAAAAAAGTAATTGGGCCTAAACAGCTACCCTGTGGAATTCCTGATTCTACCTGGATTATGTTTGAGAGGCTTCCATTGAAGAACACCCTCTGTGTTCTGTTAGACAAGTAACTCTTTATCCACATTATAGCAGGGGGTGTAAAGCCATAACACAAGTTTTTCCGGCAGCAGACTATGATCGATAATGTCAAAAGCTGCACTGAAGTCTAACAAGACAGCCCCCACAATCATTTTATCATCAATTTCTCAGCCAGTCATTTGTGTAAGAGCTGTGCTTGTTGAGTGTCCTTCCCTGTAAGTGTGTTGAAAGTCTGTTGTTAATTTGTTTACTGTGAAATAGCATTGTATCTGGTCAAACACAATTTTTTCCAAAGGTTTACTAAGGGTAAGACACATTGGTCAGCTATTTGAGCCAGTAAAGGGGACTTTACTATTCTTGGGTAGCGGAACAACTTTTGCTTCCCTCCAGGCCTGAGGGCACACACTTTCTAGTATGCTTAAATTGAAGATGTGACAAATAGGAGTGGCAATATCGTCCACTATTATCCTCAGTGATTTTCCATCCAGATTGTCAGACCCCAGTGGCTTGTCATTGTTGATAGACAACAATAATGTTTTGACGTCTTCCACACTGAATGTACGGAATTCGAAAGTAAAAGTATTGTCTTTCATAAGTGTCAGCGTTTGTTGCTGTCATGTGATACCTAGGTTTGCTAAACGGGCTCCAACCCAGGATGGAGCTCGTGGTCCAGTCAATAACAGGTTTGTGTTTCTGGACCAAGAAAATCCCAAAACCACAGGAACATGGTGGGAATCGATGAGGAGGAACTGTATGGTCTCACTGTGGTTTCCTGATACCCGTATATGAACAGGCACTGTGCTATGGGTGACTCTTCCAATCGAGTGGCCATCCAGTGCCCTAGCATCCATGGGGACAGAGAGAAATTGAGTGGGAATACCGAATTCAGAAACCATGGTAGCATCCATAAAACTTTCATCAGCCCCAGAGTCAACGAGCACCCGGAGAGACTTGGACTGGTCTCCCCACAGCAGAATCACAAAAAAAGGTGTGCGGGTGAGGGAAATTAGGGGACTCCCAGTCAGGCTCACCAGAGTACTTGTACCGACCAGAGACAAGGGTTTCCTAACAGGGCAAGTGGCTACATAATGTCCCGCCCCTCCACAATGCAGACAACAGTTAGAATTCAGCCTACGTGAGCCTTTCCCAACCGATAACCTAGCTATTCCCAGTTGCATGGGCTCAGGAGTATCCAACTCACCCGCCGCCAATGATTCTCGGGGAACCTAGGGTGTTTTCGACTCTCCTCGGAAATACACACTTCAAGGATTTTTGGAATCCTTAGGACGTGCGCCAGAATCAGCAGACGAACAAGTGTTCCCGAGACCCAACCTCCTCTCACACCTGCGTTCTCATAGGCACCCATCAATCCTAATTAACAGGGCGATGAGGGAATCGAGGTCCTGTCATATTTCCCGAGCTGCGAGCTCGTCCTTTATCCCCTCCGACATTCCGTGGAGGAAGGTGTCAAACAGAGCCTCCGGATTCCAGGAACTCTCGGCAGCCAATGTGTGAAAATATACTGCGTAGTCTGCCGCACTATGGGAGTTCTGATGTACCTGCAGTAGTTTTCGAGCTGCCTCCCTCCCGGGCACCGGAGAATTGAAAACCTTCCTCACTTCTGCCATGAATTCCTCCAGGCTATGGCACACAGCGGATTGCTGCTCCCACACAGCCGTTGCCCAGGAGAGCGCCCTTCCGGACATTAGCGTGATTAAAACCGCTATCTTCGATCAGTCCAACGGGAACGAAAAAGGCTGGAGTTCAAAAATGAGGGAGCATTGGGAAAGGAACGCCCGGTAGGTACCAGGATTGCCTGCATAACATTCCGGAGAAGGTAAGCAGGGTTCTCGGGGAGCCGGGGTAGGTTGAACAAATCCACTATTAGTAGAAATTTTACTGGGTGGATGGGAGGTCTCAGATGTGGCGTGCTGCCTATGAGCTAATTCACAGATTTGCTCCATTATTGCCTTGAACCCTTCCAAAAGGTCCCGCAGTAGCTCCTCATGCCTCCCAATGGTGGCTCCCTGAAGGGAGACAACATAACAGAGATGGTCCAAGTCTGCTGGATCTGTCATGGCCAGTTCGTACTATAAGGGGCACACGGTGAGACCCAAATGCAGACACAGGAGGCAGATAGTAAAGCTCTGATATATATATATATATATTTAAAGGGTAGGCAAAAGGCAGGTCGGGGACAGGCGAGAGCTCACAAACCAGGTCAGAGTCCAAACAGTACAAGGGGATAGATAGGCAGGCTCGAGGTTAGAACAGGCGGGTTTGGCGTCAGGACAGGCAAAGGTCAAAACCAGGAGGGCTAGGGAAAAAACAGAGACTGGGAAAAACAGGAACTAGGAAAAACGCTGGTTGGCTTGTCAAAACAAGACGAACTGGCACAGAGAGACAGGAAACAGTGTTAAATACACCTGGGATTATAAGCGACACCTGGAGGGGGTGGAGATAAGCACAAGGACAGGTGAATCAGATCAGGGCGTGACCTCTACACTACCGTTCAAAAGTTTGGAGTCACTTAGAATTGTCCTTGTTTTTTTAAAGAAAAGCAAATTTTTGTCCATTTAAAATAACATCAAATTGATTAGAAATACAGTGTAGACATTGTTAATGTTGTAAATGACTATTGTAGCTGGAAACGGCTGATTTTTTATGGAATATCTACAAAGACGTACAGAAGCCCATTATCAGCAACCATCACTCCTGTGTTCCAATGGCACGTTGTGATAGCTAATCCAAGTTTATCATATTAAAAGGCTAACTGATCATTGGAAAACCCTTTTTCAATTATGTTAGCACAGCTGACAACTGCTGTCCTGATTTAAAGAAGCAATAAAATTGACCTTCTTTAGACTAGTTGAGTATCTGGAGCATCAGCATTTGTGGGTTCGATTACAGGCTCAAAATGGCCAGAAACAAAGACCTTTCTTCTGAAACTCATCAGTCCATTCTTGTTCTGAGAAATTAAGATTATTCTATAAAAAAAATTGCCAAGAAACTGAAAATCTAGTACAACTCACTGTACTACTCCCTTCACAGAACAGCGCAAACTGTCTCTAACCAGAATAGATAGAGGAGTGGGAGGCCCCGGCGCACAACTGAGCAAGAGGACAAGTACATTAGAGTGTCTAGTTTGAAAAACAGACACCTCACAAGTCCTCAACTGGCAGCTTCATTAAATACCACCCGCAAAACACCAGTCTCAACGTCAACAGTGAAGCGGTGACTCTGGGAAGCTGGCCTTCTAGGCAGAGTGGCAAAGAAAAAGCCATATCTCAGACTGGCCAAAAAAAAGAAAAGATTAAGATGGGCAAAAGAACACAGACACTGGACAGAGGAACTCTGCCTAGAAGGCCAGCATCCCATCCCTCTTCACTGTTGACGTTGAGACCGGTGTGTTGTTCTATTTAACCTCTCTGGGAAATGTGGGACGCTAGCCAAATTCAAAACAACAGAAATCAATCCCATAATTAAAATTCCTCAAACACAAGATTTTACACCATTTTGAAGATAAACTTCTTGTAAATCCAGCCACAGTGTCCAATTTCAAACAGGCTTTACGGCGAAAGCACACCAAACGATTATGTTAGGTCAGCACCTAGTCACAGAAAACCATAAAGCCATTTTCCAGCCAATGAGAGCACTCTCAAAAGTCAGAAATAGCGATTAAATTAATCACTAACCTTTGATGATCTTCATCAGATGGCACTCCCAGGACTTCATGTTACACAATAAATTTGTGTTTTGTTCGATAAAGTTAATATTTATGTCCAAAAACCTCATTTGAAATTGGTGTGTTATGGTCAGAAATGCATTGTCTCAAACAAACATCTGGTGAAAGTGCAGAGAGCCACATCAAATTATAGAAATACTCATAATAAACAATGATAAAAGATACAAGTGTTATCTTCTCTAGGGTAGGGGGCAGCATTCGGAATTTTTGATGAAAAGCATGCCCAAATTAAACTGCCTTGCTACTCGGGCCCAGAAGATATGATATGCATATCTGTAGATTTGGATAGAAAACACTCTAAAGTTTCCAAAACTGTTAAAATAGTGTCTGTGAGTATAACAGAACTGATTTGGCAGGCGAAAACCTGAGAAAAATCCATTCAGGAAGTCGTTTTTTTTGTTGGTTTTGTAGTTTTCTATTCAATGCCATTACGGTATCCATTGACTTAGGACTCAAATTGCAGTTCCTATGCCTTCCACTAGATGTCAACAGTCTTTAGAAATTGTTTCAGGCTTGTATTCTGAAAAATGAGGAAGTAAGAGCAGTCTGAATGAGTGGACCCTGCCGTGTCACAGAGCTTTTTCATGCGCACGACCGAGAGAGTGCCTTTCATCTTTACCTTTTATATTGACGACACGTTATTGTCCGGTTGAAATATTATCGATTATTTAGGCTAAAAACAACCTGAGGATTGAATATAAACATCGTTTGACATGTTTCTATGAACTTTACGGATACAATTTGGATTTTTTGTCTGCCTGTTGTGACTGCGTTTTGCCTGTGGATTACTGAAGAAAATGCGCGAACAAAACGGAGGTGTTTGAGACTTTATCGAACAGAAGGAACATTTATTGAGTAAATGAATGTCTCCTGAGTGCAACCATATGAAGATCATCAAAGGTAAGGGATTAATTTTATCTCTATTTCTGACTTGTGTAACTCTTCTACTTGGCTGGTTACTGTTTGTAATGATTTGTCTGCTGGGCTATGTTCTCAAATAATCGTAAGGTATGCTTTCGCCGTAAAGCATTTAAAGAATCTGACACCGTGGTTGGATTCACAAGAAGTTCATCTTTAAACCTATGTAAAATATGTTTTGTTTTCAGCATTTTTATAATGAGTATTTCTGTATTTGAAATTGGCGCTCTGCAATCTCACTGGATGTTGGCCAGGTGGGACGCTAGCTTTCCACATACCCTAGAGAGGATTTATGCATGGAAATATAGATAAACTTCTCCTTAATGCAACCGCTGTGTCAGATTTCAAACAGGCTTTACGGCGAAAGCACACCTTGCGATTATGTTAGGTTAGCACCTAGCCACAGAAAAACATACAGCCATTTTCCAAAGAAAGAGAGGTGTCACAAAAGTCAGAAATAGCATTAGAAATATTCACTTACCTTTGATGATCTTCATCAGAATGCACTGCCAGGAATCCCAGTTCCACAATAAATGTTTGTTTTGTTCGATAAAGTCCATCATTTATGTCCAAATACCTCCTTTTTGTTCGCGCGTTTAGTTCACAAATCCAAACTCAGGAGGCGCGGGCAAGTCCATTCGAAAGTTCAGACGAAAAGTCCAAAAAGTTATATTACAGTTCGTATAAACATGTCAAACGATGTATATAATCAATCTTTAGGATGTTTTTATCATGAATCTTCAATAATGTTTCAACCGGACAATTCCATTGTCTTTAGAAATGCAATGGAACACAGCTAACTCTCACGGGTGCGCGCGAGACTGAGCTCATGGCATTCTGCAAGACCTCTTACTCAATCAGCTCTTATTCTCTCCTACTTCACAGTAGAAGCCTCAAACAAGATTCTAAAGACTGTTGACATCTAGTGGAAGCCTTAGGAAGTGCAATATGACCCCATAGACACTGTATATTCGATAGGCAATGACTTGAAAAACTACAAACCTCAGATTTCCCACTTCCTGCTTGGATATTTCTCAGGTTTTTGCCTCCCATATGAGTTCTGTTATACTCACAGACGTCATTCAAACAGTTTTAGAAACTTCAGAGTGTTTTCTATCCACATCTACTAATTATATGCATATTCTAGTTTCTGGGCCTGAGTAGCGGGCAGTTTACTCTGGGCACCTTCTTATCCAAGCTACTCAATACTGCCCCCCAGTCCCAAATAAGTTAATGAAGCTGCAAGTTGAGGACTTTTGAGGCATTTGTTTCTCAAAATAGACAATCTAATGTACTTGTCCTCTTTCTCAGCATGCTGATGCTACAGATACTCAACTAGTCTAAAGACTGGTGGATCCATCTAGTGGCTGTAGCTATTGCTGAAATCTGGACATGTGGAGCCATCTAGTGCCATCGCTGTAGTTAGTGTTGTTATCTGTACTGGTGGAACCATCTAGTGGCTGTAGTTAGTGCTGTTATCTGGACTGGTGGAACCATCTAGTGGCTGTAGTTAGTGTTGTTATCTGGACTGGTGGATCCATCTAGTGGCTGTAGTTAGTGTTGTTATCTGGACTGGTGGAACCATCTAGTGGCTGTAGTTAGTGTTGTTGTCTGGACTGGTGGAACCATCTAGTGGCTGTAGTTAGTGTTGTTATCTGGACTGGTGGAACCATCTAGTGGCTGTAGTTAGTGTTGTTATCTGGACTGGTGGAACCATCTAGTGGCTGTAGTTAGTGTTGTTATCTGGACTGGTGGAACCATCTTGTGGCTGTAGTTAGTGTTGTTATCTGGACTGGTGGAACCATCTAGTGGCTGTAGTTAGTGTTGTTATCTGGACTGGTGGAACCATCTAGTGGCTGTAGTTAGTGTAGTTATCTGGACTGGTGGAACCATCTAGTGGCTGTAGTTAGTGTTGTTATCTGGACTGGTGGAACCATCTAGTGGCTGTAGTTAGTGTTGTTATCTGGACTGGTGGAACCATCTAGTGGCTGTAGTTAGTGTTATTATCTGGACTGGTGGAACCATCTAGTGGCTGTAGTTAGTGTTGTTATCTGGACTGGTGGAACCATCTAGTGGCTGTAGTTAGTGTTGTTATCTGGACTGGTGGAACCATCTAGTGGCTGTAGTTAGTGTTATTATCTGGACTGGTGGAACCATCTAGTGGCTGTAGTTAGTGTTGTTATCTGGACTGGTGGATCCATCTAGTGGCTGTAGTTAGTGTTGTTATCTGGACTGGTGGATCCATCTAGTGGCTGTAGTTAGTGTAGTTATCTGGACTGGTGGAACCATCTAGTGGCTGTAGTTAGTTTTGTTATCTGGACTGGTGGAACCATCTAGTGGCTGTAGTTAGTGTTGTTATCTGGACTGGTGGAACCATCTAGTGGCTGTAGTTAGTGTTGTTATCTGGACTGGTGGAACCATCTAGTGGCTGTAGTTAGTGTTGTTATCTGGACTGGTGGAACCATCTAGTGGCTGTAGTTAGTGTTGTTATCTGGACTGGTGGAACCATCTAGTGGCTGTAGTTAGTGTTGTTATCTGGACTGGTGGAACCATCTAGTGGCTGTAGTTAGTGTAGTTATCTGGACTGGTGGATCCATCTAGTGGCTGTAGTTAGTGTTGTTATCTGGACTGGTGGAACCATCTAGTGGCTATAGTTAGTGCTGTTATCTGGACTGGTGGAACCATCTAGTGGCTGTAGTTAGTGTAGTTATCTGGACTGGTGGATCCATCTAGTGGCTGTAGTTAGTGTTGTTATCTGGACTGGTGGAACCATCTAGAGGCTGTAGTTAGTGTTGTTATCTGGACTGGAGGAACCATCTAGTGGCTGTAGTGAGTGTTGTTATCTGGACTGGTGGAACCATCTAGTGGCTGTAGTTAGTGTTGTTATCTGGACTGGTGGAACCATCTAGTGGCTGTAGTTAGTGTTGTTATCTGGACTGGTGGAACCATCTAGAGGCTGTAGTTAGTGTTGTTATCTGGACTGGAGGAACCATCTAGTGGCTGTAGTTAGTGTTGTTATCTGGACTGGTGGAACCATCTAGTGGCTGTAGTTAGTGTTGTTATCTGGACTGGTGGAACCATCTAGTGGCTGTAGTTAGTGTTGTTATCTGGACTTGTGGAACCATCTAGTGTCTGTAGTTAGTGTTGTTGTCTGGACTGGTGGATCCATCTAGTGGCTGTAGTTAGTGTTGTTATCTGGACTGGTGGAACCATCTAGTGGCTGTAGTTAGTGTTGTTGTCTGGACTGGTGGAACCATCTAGTGGCTGTAGTTAGTGTTGTTATCTGGACTGGTGGAACCATCTAGTGGCTGTAGTTAGTGTTGTTATCTGGACTGGTGGAACCATCTAGTGGCTGTAGTTAGTGTTGTTATCTGGACTGGTGGAACCATCTAGTGGCTGTAGTTAGTGTTGTTATCTGGACTGGTGGAACCATCTAGTGGACATGGCTGTAGTTAGTGTAGTTATCTGGACTGGTGGATCCATCTAGTGGCTGTAGTTAGTGTTGTTATCTGGACTGGTGGAACCATCTAGTGGCTGTAGTTAGTGTAGTTATCTGGACTGGTGGAACTATCTAGTGGCTGTAGTTAGTGTAGTTATCTGGACTGGTGGAACCATCTAGTGGCTGTAGTTAGTGTTGTTATCTGGACTGGTGGAACCATCTAGTGGCTGTAGTTAGTGTTGTTATCTGGACTGGTGGAACCATCTAGTGGCTGTAGTTAGTGTAGTTATCTGGACTGGTGGAACCATCTAGTGGCTGTAGTTAGTGTAGTTATCTGGACTGGTGGGACCATCTAGTGGCTGTAGTTAGTGTTGTTATCTGGACTGGTGGATCCATCTAGTGGCTGTAGTTAGTGTTGTTATCTGGACTGGTGGAACCATCTAGTGTCTGTAGTTAGTGTTCTTATCTGGACTGGTGGAACCATCTAGTGGCTGTAGGTAGTGTTGTTATCTGGACTGGTGGAACCATCTAGTGGCTGTAGTTAGTGTTATCTGGACTGGTGGAACCATGTAGTGGCTGTAGTTAGTGTTGTTATCTGGACTGGTGGAACCATCTAGTGGCTGTAGTTAGTGTTGTTATCTGGACTGGTGGAACCATCTAGTGGCTGTAGTTAGTGTTGTTATCTGGACTGGTGGAACCATCTAGTGTCTGTAGTTAGTGTTATTATCTGGACTGGTGGAACCATCTAGTGGCTGTAGTTAGTGTTGTTATCTGGACTGGTGGATCCATCTAGTGGCTGTAGTTAGTGTTGTTATCTGGACTGGTGGAACCATCTAGTGACCACGGCTGGGGTTAGGGTTAGGGTTGGGGTTCTAGTTTTGAGTCGGTTGATCCACTTCCATCTCTGACACGTGGAAGCCGAAGTGGGGGAAAGGGGAATGGGTGCACTACACAGCATTGACGCGTGGGTTAGGGGTTAGGTTTTTGTTAACTTCTCTGGGATATGTGGGACGCTAACATCCCACTTGGCCAAAAGCCAGTAAAAATGCAGAGCGCCATATTCAAATAAATTACTATAAAAATCCAACTTTCATGAAATCACACATGAAAGACACCAAATTAAAGCTACACTTGTTGTGAATCCAGCTAACATGTCTGATTTGTCTGAAAATCCATTGAAAAGATCTCAATGGTTTGTCCTCGGGGTTTCGCCTGCTAAATAAGTTCTGTTATACTCACAGACATGATTCAAACAGTTTTAGAAACTTCTGAGTGTTTTCTATCCAAATCTTATGCATATCTTATATTCTGCGGATGAGTAGCTGGCAGTTGAATTTGGGTATGCTTTTCATCCAAATGTGAAAATGCTGCCCTCTATCCTAGAGAAGTTAAGGAATCCACAAGGTCGATCTGATGCCTTCAGGCTAATGCAGAGACCGGGGGGAGGGTTGCACTCCGCTTGCCGAATGGGGGAGTCGAGGTGTCCGGCCACAGATCCGTCCAGGTTGTAGAACCCTATAGTTGCCCACTTTAGTAGAGTTGGTTTTGGGGTGCGTTGGTTTTAGGTGTCTTCATCCTTGGTCTTTTGTCCGTTTTAAGTCCAGGTAGGGGTTAGGTGTTAGGGTTAGGGTAAGGGTGTGGTTAAGGTTCAGGTAAAGGTTAGGGGAGTCATTCTATTGGTCAAGATGTCAACGGTGGTGAAAACAGGCCACCAAAGAGGGAATTGTCCCCGGTGCCGTCCTCCACTGCTGGTTGGCCAGGTGTCACTCCGTGTCCGTCGTTGGGTCCTGGATGTTTTCTTTCGTCAATGCGTTTTAAGAGTAATTCCCTTCCAGGATTCTTACTCTGAAGCGATTGCCGTGTATTCACATCTAGGTGGTGCTGTCGCGGCGTGCTTGGTGTAGGATCAGGCAACGTGGTTGAGTTGTGTACCCTGTGCGGGTCGGGTGTCTCAGTTGCTTGCCATGTATCCATACCAATACGGTCTGTCATTGAGTTCTTGTGGTTTGAGCAGACAAAAACCCAGAAGGTGAACCTTCTCTACGGTTGTCATGCATCAACTCTTTGTCCATCATTCTCGTAGATACATACTCGGTTTTAATTAAATATATATTAGTTACCTAGTGATTATTTGTACAGGATCCAAGAGATCATTTAGGATAAATTTAAAGTACATTTTTAAGAGTCTGTGGTCACGGTAACTCTGAAATGCTATTAAAGATCTATTTTTACGGTGCTAATGACCCCTTTTGTTATGGAGTTTGGGTTGTGTAGGTGTAGTGTGTGTCCAGGAGTGCCTTGTTGTTTGAAGTTTCGGTGGTGATCCAGCTGGTGGTGCTAATATCCAAAGGGATGTAGGAGGTCCATCCTAAGCCTGTAGGTCCCGGTGAGTTTCTTTGGTTTAGAGGCGGCTGCGTACCAAGGTATCCCTCAGCTTTTTATTTATTTTGAATGCCAGGATCGGTGTGTGGCGAGGGATTAGTTGCTTTGACAGTAGCCTCTTCTTAATTCGGGTCGCCGCCCGGCAGCTTGGTGAGTTGTAGGTCATGATGATTGGTATGATTTTGTTGGTTTCTTTGGGTTTGCCTCTCCGTAAGTGTGTCCTGAGGTTATGGTTTGCTTTTTTGAGTGCTGTGCGGGTATATCCTCTTTTTCTTATTAAAGCCTTGGAGAGGGTGTATTTCCTTTTTGTATCTCAGGAATTGAGATTTTAGTATGTCTCCACTGGTGTGTGGAGGGTGAAAGCTGGTAGCATGCAGGAGGGCATGCGTGTCTGTTTTCTTGAAGTACATTTTTGTATCTGCCTTCCTTGAGGAGGTTGGGTCCTTTGTAGGTTATGGTGTCCAGGAAGTGTACTTCAAAGCGGTTTATTTTGTGCGTCAGGTGGATGGAGGGGTGGTGGTTATTTAGGATACGCTTAGTTTCCATATACCCCATATGTCATCCAGGTATCGGTAGAAGCGAAATGGTTTGAGTGGGCATAGGGGGTAGACAGTGTTTTCCCATTCTGCTAAGTAGATGTCCGTGTATGCCGGTGCGACTCTTTTACCCATCGCCACTCCTTTTACCTGTAGATAGGTTCTGCCGTTGAATTCAAAGTCGTTGCGGGTGAGTGCTATTTAAATAATATGTAAAAGGTGGTCATCTGGTCTTCCTGGTTGTGGGTATCGTAGTAGATAGGTTCTAACTGCTGTGAGGCCTGGTTCCACTTCAATGTTGGTGTAGAGGCTCTCGATGTCCATGGTGTAGAGGAAGTCTTCCGTGGTTACAGGTGTGTTGGCAACTTTGCCGATAAAGTCGGAGGTGTCTTTGATATAACTATTGTGTTTTGATGCCAATGGGCGTAGGTGTATGTCCATCCATTGTGATATTGCATATGTTTCGCTACCGCAATCCGAGACGATCGGTCTCCCTGGTGGGACTTCAAATGGGAGAGGCCAGGAGGAGGGGTCCTTATGGATTTTCGGAAGTAGGTAGAAGCTCCTGCTTCTAGTGGGTTTTTTGCCTGTGAGGTAGTCCTGTTGTCTGGAGGTGATGTGGTTCTTACATTCTAATTGTTTTAATTCTCTTCTTATGAGTGCTGTTGATCGAAGATAGATGTGTCCTGGGATTTTGTGATAAAATTCCGTCTTTTGGAGTTGTCTTTCTGCTTCAAAAAGGTATTGTTTTTTTTATCCATGATAACAATTGCTGAACCTTTGTCAGCTGGTTTTATGATGGAGGAATTGTGACAGACGTAGGTTTGCGGCTCATGTCCAGCCGGTTGGCCATATTTAATGGCACTTGACGATCCCCAGTCACCATGTTCAGTGAGAGGGAATTTACTGAAGTAACCCCGGAAAGTGGGGGTTATCAGATGTGCGTTGCAAGCAACAAAACGAACTATAGCTTCGGGGAATGCATAATTGTTATCTGAGGAGGAATACAATTGGCTTAAACGATTCCATCAGATCAGGCCTCATCTGAGTGGAATGACCTCAGACACAGAACTCTTCTTTTTCACATCCTGCGGTCAAATGTACGGTAATCTCTGTGAGTATGTGGGCAGGATATTTGCCAAGTTTGGCATTGTACATAAAGTGACTTTCGGTACACTTCGAAGCGTTGCAACATTCAACTTCAATCAAGAATCGGTTACAGAACGTGGATCCGTTGCCAGCCATGTGTTCCATTCCCTTGAAACACAGGCAAGACACTACTGGTACCATAATTTGCCTCATAATGCCAGCTGGGCCCGGACACTAATTGAGGGACAAATCAATCCATGATTCACTGATTAAATAAAGTATATTTGTTTGAAATTTACCCTTGTATTTTGTGTCATTATGTATTAAAAACCGTTTTGAAAATCATGCCTCGTAACCGAAAATAATACCGGGCCCACAATAAAACAGCCTAATTTCTGAGAAGTTTGGACTTAGAATATTTTTTGATATATACCCATTGACTTGGGGCCGTAGTATGGTACTCCCATAGCGGGCATGGAGGTCTGGATGCCCCCCAAATGGAATAAAAACCGAATTGAAAAATCGTGCCTGGTAAAACAAAATAATACCAGGCCCATTGTTGGACTTAGTCTCTGGAGCGAAAGTAAAAAGTAGACACTGTCACTTTTTCGACCAATTTCTGAAATTTTCAAAAACGTATAAAAAATTCTTCCCGAGGGGCTAGAGGTCCCACATTTTGCCTCATACCGTCTCTCGTGATAGGCAACAATTACCCCCTGTTCAAAAAAGTTCGCATCCATAGGAAGCTATGGGCCCCGCCAATCACGATTTAAAAAACGATTTGCGCAAAGGCGGAGGTAGCGGTCCTGCTGCTGGGTTGTTGCCCTCCTACGGCCTCCTCCACGTCTCCTGATGTACTGGCCTGTCTCCTGGTAGCGCCTCCATGCTCTGGACACTACGCTGACAGACACAGCAAACCTTCTTGCCACAGCTCGCATTGATGTGCCATCCTGGATGAGCTGCACTACCTGAGCCACTTGTGTGGGTTGTAGACTCCGTCTCATGCTACCACTAGAGTGAAAGCACCGCCAGCATTCAAAAGTGACCAAAACATCAGCCAGGAAGCATAGGAACTGAGAAGTGGTCTGAGGTCACCACCTGCAGAACCACTCCTTTATTGGGGGTGTCTTGCTAATTGCCTATAATTTCCACCTGTTGTCTATTCCATTTGCACAACAGCATGTGAAATTTATTGTCAATCAGTGTTGCTTCCTAAGTGGACAGTTTGATTTCACAGAAGTGTGATTGACTTGGAGTTACATTGTGTTATTTAAGTGTTCCCTTTATTTTTTTGAGCAGTGTATATATTATATTATGACAGACCAGCTACATCTACTGTCTCTATTATATTATGACAGACCAGCTACATCTACTGTCTCTATTATATTATGACAGACCAGCTACATCTATCTTTACTATATGACAGACCAGCTACATATGTCTTTATTATATTATCACAGACCAGCTACATCTACTGTCTTTATTATATTACGACATACCAGCTACATCTACTGTCTCTATTATACTACGAAAGACCAGCTAGATCTACTGTCTCTTTTATATTATAACAGACCAGCTACATCTACTGTCTCATATTATGACAGACCAGCTACATCTACTGTCTCATATTATGACAGACCAGCTAGATCTACTGCCTCTATTATATTATGACAGGCCAGCTAGATCTACTGCCTCTTTTATATTATGACAGGCCAGCTAGATCTACTGTCTCTATATTATGACAGACCAGCTAGATATACTGTCTCTATTATATTATGACAGACCAGCTAGATATACTGTCTCTATTATATTATGACAGACCAGCTACATCTACTGTCTTTATTATATTACGACATACCAGCTACATCTACTGTCTCTAATATATTACGACAGACCAGCTAGATCTATCTTTACTATATTATGACAGACCAGCTACATATGTCTTTATTATAACAGACCAGCTATAACTACTGTCTCTATTATACTACGAAAGACCAGCTAGATTTAATGTCTCTATTATGACAGAACAGCTAGATTTACATTTACATTTACATTTAAGTCATTTAGCAGACGCTCTTATCCAGAGCGACTTACAAGTTGGTGCATTCACCTTATGATGTCCAGTGGTCTAATGATCTAATGTCTCAATTATAATATGGCAGACCAGCTAGATCTACTGTCTCAATTATAATATGGCAGACCAGCTAGATCGACTGTCTTTATTATATTACGACAGACCAGCTACGTCTACTGTCTATTATATTATGACAGACCAGCTACGTCTACTGTCTATTATATTACGATAGACCAGCTACGTCTACTATTTTATGACCGACCAGCTAGATCTATTATATTATGACAGACCAGCTAGATTGACTGTCTCTATTATATTATGACAGAACAGCTAGATCTACTGTCTCTATTATATAATGACAGACCAGCTATGTCTACTCTCTCAATTATATTACAAAAGACCAGCTAGATCTACTGTCTCTATTATATTATGATAGACTAGCTAGATCTACTCTCTCTACTATATGACAAACCAGCTAGATCTACTGTATCTAATATATGACAGACCAGCTAGATCTACTACCTCTTTTATATTACGACAGACCAGCTAGATCTACTGTCTATTTTATATTATGATAGACCAGGTAGATCTACTGTCTATTTTATACTACGAAAGACCAGCTAGATCTACTGTTTCAATTATAATATGGCAGACCAGCTAGATCTACTGTCTCAATTATACTACAAAAGACCAGCTAGATCGACTGTCTCTTAATATATGACAGACCAGATATATCTAATGTCTCTATATTATGACAGACCAGCTATATCTACTGTCTCTATTATACTATGAAAGACCAGCTAGATCTACTGTTTCAATTATAATATGGCAGACCAGCTAGATCTACTGTCTCAATTATACTACAAAAGACCAGCTAGATCAACTGTCTCTTAATTTATGACAGACCAGCTACATCTACTATTTTATGACCGACCAGCTAGATCTATTATATTATGACAGACCAGCTAGACCTATTGTCTATTTCATATTATGACAGACCAGCTAGATCTACTGTCTCTATTATTCTATGACAGACCAGCTAGATCTACTGTCTCTATTATATTATGACAGACCAGCTAGATCTACTGTCTCTATTATATTAGGACAGACCAGCTAGATCTACTGTCTCTATTATATTATGACAGACCAGCTCGATCTACTGTCTCTATTATATTATGACAGACCAGCTACATCTACTGTCTCTATTATATTATGACAGACCAGCTATATCTACTGCCTATTACGACAGACCAGCTAGATCTACTGTCTCAATTATATTATGGCAGACCAACTCGATCTACTGTCTCAATTATATTACGAAGGACCAGCTAGATTTACTGTCTCTACTATTTTATAACAGACCAGCTAGATCTATTATATATATTATATTATGACAGACCAGCTACATCTACTGTCTTTATTATATTACGACAGACCAGCTAGAACTACTGTCTCTATTATATTATGACAGATCAGCTAGATCTACTGTCTATTTTATATTATGATAGACCAGGTAGATCTACTGTCTATTTTATATTAGGACAGACCAGCTAGATCTACTGTCTAGCTCATTCAATAGTAGGGTACCATTTACCAATAGCTTATTCAATAGTAGGGTACCATTTACCAATAGCTCTATCAATAATAGACTACAATTTACCAATAGCTCAGTAGTAGGGTACCAATTACCAATAGCTCAATCAATCACAGACTACCATTTACCAATAGCTCATTCAATAGTAGGGTACCATTTACCAATAGCTCATTCAATAGTAGGGTACCATTTACCAATAGCTCATTCAATAGTAGGGTACCATTTACCAATAGCTCATTCAATAGCAGGGTACCATTTACCAATAGCTCGTTCAATAGTAGACTACCATTTATCAATAGCTCGTTCAATAGTAGACTACCATTTATCAATAGCTCGTTCAATAGTAGACTACCATTTATCAATAGCTCATTCAATAGTAGGGTACCATTTACCAATAGCTCATTCAATAGTAGGGTACCATTTACCAATAGCTCATTCAATAGTAGGGTACCATTTACCAATAGCTCATTCAATAGTAGGGTACCATTTATCAATAGCTCATTCAATAGTAGGGTACCATTTATCAATAGCTCGTTCAATAGTAGGGTACCATTTATCAATAGCTCGTTCAATAGTAGGGTGCCATTTACCAATAGCTCGTTCAATAGTAGGGTGCCATTTACCAATAGCTCGTTCAATAGTAGGGTGCCATTTACCAATAGCTCGTTGAATAGTAGGGTACCATTTTACCAATAGCTCGTTCAATAGTAGGGTGCCATTTACCAATTGTAGGGTACCATCCATCAGTAGCTCAATAGTAGATTACCATTCATCAATAGCCAGCTGGTCTGCGCATGCTCTGAGGATGCGGTTAGGGATGCCGTCTGGCTCGGCAACCATGCGATGGATAACACGTTTAAATGTTTTACTCACGTTGGCTGTGGTGAAGGAGAGCCCGCAGGTTTTGGTAGCGGGCCGTGTCAGTGGCACTCTATTGTCCTCAAAGCGAGCAGAGAAGTTGTTTAGTTTGTTCGGGAGCTAGAAGTCGGTGTCCGCGACCGGGCTGGTTTTCTTTTTATAGTCTGTGATTGACTGTAAAAAAAAAAAAACTGTGGTTCGCGCTTTCAGTTTTGCGCGAATGCTGCCATCAATCCACGGTTTCTGGTTGGGGAAGGTTTTAATAGTCTAAACTCGGTCATCGAATCGAGCAATCTTGAAGCGTGGAATCAGATTGGTCGGACCAGCGTTTAACAGACCTGAGCACAGGCGCTTCCTGTTTTAGTTTCTGTCTATAGGCTGGGAGCAACAAAATGGAGTCGTGGTCAGATTTGCCGAAAGGAGGGCGAGGGAGGGCTTTGTATGCGTTGCGGAAGTTAGAGTAGCAATGATCCAGAATGCTGCCAGCCCGGGTCGCACTTTCGATATGCTGATAAAATTTAGGGGGCCTTATTTTCAGATTAGGTTTGTTAAAATTCCCAGCTACAATAAATGCAGCCTCGGGATATGTGGTTTCTAGTTTACATAGAGTCAAATAAAGTTCGTTCAGGGCCATCGATGTGTCTGCTTGGGGGGAATATATATGGCTGTGATTATAATCGAAGAGAATTCCCTTGGTAGATAATGCGGTCGACATTTGATTGTGAGGAATTCTAAGTCAGGTGAACAAAAGGACTTGAGTTCCTGTATGTTGTTATGATCACACCACGACTCATTAGTCATAAGGCATACAAACTACTGTTCAGTTGTGTGGTCAGGTGCCACAAAGAGGGACTTAGGAAAATTGCAATTTGCTCAGAACAGGGCAGCACGGCGGGCCCTTGGTTGTACACAGAGAGCTAACATTAATAATATGCATGTCAATCTCTCCTGGCTCAAAGTAGAGGAGAGATTAACTTCATCACTACTTGTATTTATGAGAGGTATTGACATGTTGAATGCACCGAGCTGTCTGTTTAAACTACTGGCACACAGCTCAGACACCCATGCATACTCCACAAGACATGCCACCAGAGGTCTCTTCACAGTCCCCAAGTCCAGAACAGACTATTGGAGACGCACAGTACTACACAGAGCCATGACTACATGGAACTCTATTCCACATCAAGTAACTCATGCAAGGAGTAAAATCAGATTTTAAAAAACGATAAAAATACACATTCTGGAACAGCAGGGACTGTGAAGAGACATGCATACACACACACACACACACACACACACACACACACACACACACACACACACACACACACACACACACACACACACACACACACACACACACACACACACACACACACACACACACACACACACACACACACACACACACACACACACACACACACACACACACACACGTGATCCTTAATAAATACAAATATAAATACACCGACAGGGCTGTATTGGAGCAGATTGAGAGCTTCAAGTTCCTCGGTTTCCACATCATGTGCGCCTCCTGAGTGGCGCAGTGGTCTAAGGCACTGCACCAGACTCTGTCACAGCCGGCCGCGACTGGGAGACTCATGTGATAGTGGACTGCGCACAATTGCATGGGAAACTGTGTTTAAACACTTTACAATGAAGATCTGTGAAGTTATTTTGATTTTTACGAAATATCTTTGAAAGACAGGGTCCTGAAAAAGGGACTGAGTTTATCAATTGTATACCACGAAATTGGGGGGGAAAATAAATAATATGGTTCACACACCAACACAGTTGTGAAGAGGGCATGACAATTCCTCTTCCCCCTCAGGAGGCTGAAAAGATTCAACATGGGCTCTCAGATCCTCAAAAAGTTCTACAGCTGCACCATTGAGATCGTCTAGACTGGCTGCATCACCGCCTGGTGTGGCAACTGCTTGGCATCCGACCACAAGGCACTACAGAGGGTAGTGTGGGGCTGAGAAAGATTGGGATGAGGTTCCTCTAGTTTTGTTTGCTGCTTGTGAAACTGTGCAGGAGTCCCTAGGGTTCAGCCCGGCTGAACTAGTGTTTGGTCACACAGTGAGAGGACCAATGAAAGTCCTTAAAGAACAGTTTTTGTCCCAAGAGTTGTGTGCGGGAGATGAGAATGTGTTGGACTACGTTAGTCGTTATCGTGAGCGCCTACACGAAGCCTGCGCTCTCGCAAAGGAAGCTCTGTCTTCCTCGCAGAGGAGTATGAAAAGACACTATGATAAACAGTCTGTTTCTCATCCACTACAGCCGGGTGACCAAGTACTGGTGTTATTGTCTGTTCCAGGATCTTCACTGTCAGCTCGTTTCTCTGGTCCTTATTTAATTGAAAAGAAATGAAGTGAAACTGATTATGTGCTTCAAACTCCTGATAGAAAACGCCAATATCGTGTGTGCCACATTAACATGTTGAAAGCATACCACACCCGACCCATCACCCAGGTAGATAGTTCAAAAACAGCGGCAGGTACTGCTGTCTCCTCTGCTTCTACTGCTATGATAGTGGACTGTCCTATTGACGATGTTGATGGAGATGGATTAGAGTTGCGCAATACTCAGCAGCAGTGCGTTAGATTGCCCAACTCAGAAATGCTGCTGTCTCTCCAGTCAGGTCTGGTTCATTTTAACGGACGGACAGGCCGACGATATTGTGAGGCTACTACACAGTTTACCATGTCTCTTTATTTGACGTTCCTAATCGCACAAACGTGTTGGAACATGACATTAATGTTGGAACTGCTGCCCCTATCAAGCAACACCCATATCGTGTCAATGCTTCTAAGAGGAAGATAATGACGGATGATGTGAGATATTTGTTGAAGAATGTCCTGGCTACGCCAAGTTCAAGCCCTTGGAATTCTCCTTGATTTCTGGTTCCTTAACCTGATGGTACTTCCAGGTTATGTACGGATTATCGAAAGGTAAATTCTGTCACAATGCCAGATTCATTCCTGTTACCCAGACTGGACGACTGTATCAACACTGTTGGTGCTGCCACGTATGTAACTAAGTTAGATCTTTTAAAAGGTTACTGGCTGGTTCCGTTAACCTCACGAGCTTCTGAGATTTCTGCCTTTGTAACCCCAGACAACTTCCTACAGTACTCAGTCATGGCTTTTGGGATGCGGAATGCACCAGCCACTTTCCAACGACTGGTTAACTCCGTATTAGCTGTAGTACCCAACTGTAGTGCTTATCTTGATGATCTGGTGATTTATTCATCTGAGTGGTCAGATCATGTCAACTCTCTAAGGGTAGTATGTAAGCATTTGGCAGCTGCTTCTCTGACCCTGAACTTGGCAAAGTGCGAGTTTGGAAAGACCACTGTTACCTATCTCGGCAAAGAGGTCGGCCATGGACAGGCGCACCTGTTGATGCCAAGGTCTTGGCTATAACTGCATTCCCCGCACCTACCGCCAGACGAGAGCTACACCGCTTTTTAGGGATGGTTGGCTACTACCTTAGTTTCTGTAAAAATGTCTCTGCGGCAGTTGCTCCATTGACCGATTTGCTCAGTCTGGCTAGATCGTTTGAGTGGACCCCTGATTGTCAGGTAGCTTTTGATACTGCTAAAGCACTCTTATGTAATACCCCTGTAAAGTTTAACAAATGTCAGGCTAACTATGCAACCATCGAACAAGAAGCTCTAGCTTTGTTGTTAGCTCTGCAATATTTTGAAGTATATATTGGTTCCAGTGCCCTACCAGTAATAGTGTATACTGACCTTAAAGAAATTCAGGCTGATGCGACAGAAAAGGAAACTGTACAGCTACAGTAGATGACACCTGGAAGACTATGGCTGGGACGGTGGCTTGATCAGCCCTAGAATCGTGAGGAACACCGAAATGTACAGTTGATTTGTCAGAAGACAAACAATCCACAGAGACAAACTGATATCTTTCCAACAGATAAGATCTACACCAGGCCAGAACTTGTCCGTGTAGACCAATTAGGGTTTCCAATCTCTCCAAAAGAATGTGGTGATCGATGGTATCAAAAGCAGCACTAAGGTCTAGGAGCACGAGGACAGATGCAGAGGTAATTTACCACCTTCACAAGTGCAGTCTCAGTGCTATGATGGGGTCTAAAACCAGACTGAAGCATTTCATATACATTGTTTGTCTTCAGGAAGGCAGTGAGTTGCTGCGCGACAGCTTTTTCTACAATTTTTGAGAGGAATGGGAGATTCGATACAGGCCAATAGTTTTTTTTATATTTTCTGGGTCAAGGTTTGGCTTTTTCAAGAGAGGCTTTATTACTGCCACTTTTAGTGAGTTTGGTACACATCCGGGGGATAGGGAGCTGTTTATTATATTCAACATAGGAGGGACAAGCACAGGAAGCAGCTCTTTCAGTAGTTTAGTTGGAATAGGGTCCAGTATGCAGCTTGAAGGTTTAGAGGCCATGATTATTTTCATCATTGTGTTACGATATAGTATTAAAAGAACTTGAGTGTCTCCCTTGATCCTAGGTCCTGGCAGTGTTGTGCAGACTCAGGACACGGTACATTGCACGGTACTGTCTTTCCAAGCCAGTCGGAAGACTTCCAGTTTGGTGTGGCGCCATTTCCGTTCCAATTTTCTGGAAGCTTGCTTCAGGGCTCGGGTATTTTCTGTATACCAGGGAGCTAGTTTCTTATGACAAATGTTTTTTGTTTTTAGGGGTGCGACTGCATCTAGGGTATTACGCAAGGTTAAATTTAGATCCTCAGTTAGGTGGTTAACCGATTTTTGTACTCTGACATCCTTGGGTAGGTGGAAGGAGTCTGGAAGGGCCTCTAGGAATCTTTGGGTTGTCCGAGAATTTATAGCACAGCTTGGGCTCTGGGCTCTCTATCAAATGGAAAGGTTTACTGCAGCCTCTTCAGGGATTCATCGGCACTTGTGAACTCAATTGTGAACTCAATTCTCTGTGTTCCAATTTTTTTTCAGCACTTTTATTTCCATGACTGATCAACTCTTTCTCTCATGCTCACTCTTGTCCTTCTGCAGCAAATGTATGGTGCAGACATATGGTGTGCAATATGTTTGGAACAGCGAATTACAATTAAATCAGTATTGAATCTCAATACATATAGAATCGTGATAATCACAATATATCGTATCGCCACCAAAGTATCGTGATAATATTGTATCGTGAGGTCCCTGGTGATTCCCAGCCGTACTGTGTAACATGTCTAGTACACTAGACGATATTGTAACTATTTGATTACACTATCTATTACGCTCTTTGGTCTACACTGAGTTTACAGAACATTAGGAACACCTGCTCTGTCCATGACATAGACTGACCAGGTGAATTCAGGTGAAAGCTATGATCCCTTATTGATGTCACTTGTTAAATCTACTTTAATAAGTGTAGATGAAGGGGAGGAGACCGGTTGAAGAAGGATTTTTAAGCCTTGAGACAATTAAGACATGGATTGTGTATGTGTGCCATTCAGAGGGTGAATGGGCAAGACAAAATATTTAAGTGCCTTTTTAACAGGGTATGGTAGTAGGTGCCAGGTGCACCGGTTTGTGTCAAGAACTGCAAAGCTGCTGGGTTTTTCACGCTCAACAGTTTCCTATGTGTATCAAGAATGGTTCACCACGCAAAGGACATCCAGACAACTTGACAACTGTATGTTTTGTGATCATATATGACCCGTTATTCAGTGTGTGTGCCAGATCACCGACACCTACAGTATAATCGGAACACTGAACATGAGAATTACCATTCTGGTAGTATTTGTGTTGCTTCAGCAAGTCTGTCTGTAAAAGACGTGTTTAGAATAGTGATAGTCCCCAAATTAGAAATGTGAATTAATATCATTGTGATTAATTTTGATACAGATGGCAACAATGTCAAATAAAAACATTCAAGAGTTCTATACAGATTATCTGATTTTATTTAGTTAAATATCAATACAATTAAGTTTTAAATAATTATAAATGATGTATGAACAAACAGCGAAGTTTAAGTCTAGATGGTACTTTATCTTATGAGGTAGTACTTTTCATACAACAGTTGATTCAACTAATGACTAAAGTAAATATTAACAAGCGATAAAACAGATCTGCAGTGCATAACAACAACATATCATAGAGAACAAAGCGTTATGTTGAAGTCCTCTGCATATTTCTAGAAATAACCAAACAGGAAATGAACTCATGTACAGTAACGTGGAAGAATCTCAGGATGCATCCAAATGGCACCCTATTGCCCTAGTACACTACATGGCCCTGAGCAAAAGTAGAGCACTATATAGGGAATAGGGTGCCATTTGAAGCATACATTAATCTTTACAGTAAGATGTGCTAGAAGTTAAAGGAGAAAGGGAAGGAGTCCCCAGCCCCTGATCCTTTCTCTCTGCTGGTTGACGGTTGACCAGGACTCTTAGAGCTGAAGGGGAACTCAAATCCATCTTCTGACTTCTCCGACTCGGGCCGAGCAAACAGGAAGCCTTCAACAACATACATATTGCTATTACACAGAGGAAGAATCACATCAGGGTCTGTATTTATAAAATGTCGCCGATATAGGATCAGTTTCCCCATGTCCAGTCATTTTCATTTTAAAGGCAAAACTGATTCTAGATCAGCACTCCAACTAAAAAAGAATGACTTTTGAAAAGTATGACAAGCAGAACTTTATTAATAGCAGACACAATTTCCCACCTGATGGCGATTTGGATCCTGATGGTTTCTAAGATGACAAAAATAAAACGGTAATAAATTAGCCAAGTTCAGCATTATGTCTGATACTGACACTACAGAGAATAACATATAACAGCATATATAATGAGCCAAGTTCAGCATTATGTCTGATACTGACACTACAGAGAAAAACATATAACAGCATATACTGTATAATCAGCCAAGTTCAGCCTTATGTACGATACTGACACTACAGAGAATAACATATAACAGCATATATAATGAGCCAAGTTCAGCATTATGTACGATACTGACACTACAGAGAATAACATATAACAGCATATATAATGAGCCAAGTTCAGCATTATGTCTGATACTGACACTACAGAGAATAACATATAACAGCATATATAATGAGCCAAGTTCAGCCTTATGTACGATACTGACACTACAGAGAATAACATATAACAGCATATATAATGAGCCAAGTTCAGCCTTATGTACGATACTGACACTACAGAGAATAACATATAACAGCATATATAATGAGCCAAGTTCAGCATTATGTACGATACTGACACTACAGAGAATAACATATAACAGCATATATAATGAGCCAAGTTCAGCCTTATGTACGATACTGACACTACAGAGAATAACATATAACAGCATATATAATGAGCCAAGTTGAACCTTATGTCTGATACTGACACTAGAGAATAACATATAACTGCATATATAATGAGCCAAGTTCAGCCTTATGTACGATACTGACACTACAGAGAATAACATATAACAGCATATATAATGAGCCAAGTTCAGCATTATGTCTGATACTGACACTACAGAGAATAACATATAACAGCATATACTGTATAATCAGCCAAGTTCAGCCTTATGTACGATACTGACACTACAGAGAATAACATATAACAGCATATATAATGAGCCAAGTTCAGCATTATGTCTGATACTGACACTACAGAGAATAACATATAACAGCATATATAATGAGCCAAGTTCAGCATTATGTACGATACTGACACTACAGAGAATAACATATAACAGCATATATAATGAGCCAAGTTCAGCATTATGTCTGATACTGACACTACAGAGAATAACATATAACAGCATATATAATGAGCCAAGTTCAGCATTATGTCTGATACTGACACTACAGAGAATAACATATAACAGCATATTTAATGAGCCAAGTTCAGCCTTATGTACGATACTGACACTACAGAGAATAACATATAACAGCATATATAATGAGCCAAGTTCAGCATTATGTCTGATACTGACACTACAGAGAATAACATATAACAGCATATATAATGAGCCAAGTTCAGCATTATGTCTGATACTGACACTACAGAGAATAACATATAACAGCATATATAATGAGCCAAGTTCAGCATTATGTCTGATACTGACACTAGAGAATAACATATAACAGCATATATAATCAGCCAAGTTCAGCCTTATGTACGATACTGACACTACAGAGAATAACATATAACAGCATATATAATGAGCCAAGTTCAGCATTATGTCTGATACTGACACTACAGAGAATAACATATAACAGCATATATAATGAGCCAAGTTCAGCATTATGTCTGATACTGACACTACAGAGAATAACATATAACAGCATATATAATGAGCCAAGTTCAGCATTATGTACGATACTGACACTACAGAGAATAACATATAACAGCATATATAATGAGCCAAGTTCAGCATTATGTACGATACTGACACTACAGAGAATAACATATAACAGCATATATAATGAGCCAAGTTCAGCATTATGTCTGATACTGACACTACAGAGAATAACATATAACAGCATATATAATGAGCCAAGTTCAGCCTTATGTACGATACTGACACTACAGAGAATAACATATAACAGCATATATAATGAGCCAAGTTCAGCATTATGTCTGATACTGACACTACAGAGAATAACATATAACAGCATATACTGTATAATCAGCCAAGTTCAGCCTTATGTACGATACTGACACTACAGAGAATAACATATAACAGCATATATAATGAGCCAAGTTCAGCATTATGTCTGATACTGACACTACAGAGAATAACATATAACAGCATATATAATGAGCCAAGTTCAGCCTTATGTACGATACTGACACTACAGAGAATAACATATAACAGCATATATAATGAGCCAAGTTCAGCCTTATGTACGATACTGACACTACAGAGAATAACATATAACAGCATATACTGTATAATCAGCCAAGTTCAGCCTTATGTACGATACTGACACTACAGAGAATAACATATAACAGCATATTTAATGAGCCAAGTTCAGCATTATGTCTGATACTGACACTACAGAGAATAACATATAACAGCATATATAATGAGCCAAGTTCAGCATTATGTACGATACTGACACTAGAGAATAACATATAACAGCATATATAATGAGCCAAGTTCAGCCTTATGTACGATACTGACACTACAGAGAATAACATATAACAGCATATATAATGAGCCAAGTTCAGCATTATGTACGATACTGACACTAGAGAATAACATATAACAGCATATATAATGTGCCAAGTTCAGCCTTATATACGATACTGACACTACAGAGAATAACATATAACAGCATATATAATGAGCCAAGTTCAGCATTATGTCTGATACTGACACTACAGAGAATAACATATAACAGCATATATAATGAGCCAAGTTGAACCTTATGTCTGATACTGACACTAGAGAATAACATATAACAGCATATATAATGAGCCAAGTTCAGCATTATGTACGATACTGACACTACAGAGAATAACATATAACAGCATATATAATGAGCCAAGTTCAGCATTATGTCTGATACTGACACTACAGAGAATAACATATAACAGCATATATAATGAGCCAAGTTCAGCATTATGTACGATACTGACACTACAGAGAATAACATATAACAGCATATATAATGAGCCAAGTTCAGCATTATGTCTGATACTGACACTACAGAGAATAACATATAACAGCATATATAATGAGCCAAGTTCAGCATTATGTCTGATACTGACACTAGAGAATAACATATAACAGCATATATAATCAGCCAAGTTCAGCCTTATGTACGATACTGACACTACAGAGAATAACATATAACAGCATATATAATGAGCCAAGTTCAGCATTATGTCTGATACTGACACTACAGAGAATAACATATAACAGCATATATAATGAGCCAAGTTCAGCATTATGTCTGATACTGACACTACAGAGAATAACATATAACAGCATATATAATGAGCCAAGTTCAGCATTATGTCTGATACTGACACTACAGAGAATAACATATAACAGCATATACTGTATAATCAGCCAAGTTCAGCCTTATGTACGATACTGACACTACAGAGAATAACATATAACAGCATATATAATGAGCCAAGTTCAGCCTTATGTACGATACTGACACTACAGAGAATAAAATATAACAGCATATATAATGAGCCAAGTTCAGCCTTATGTACGATACTGACACTACAGAGAATAACATATAACAGCATATACTGTATAATCAGCCAAGTTCAGCATTATGTACGATACTGACACTACAGAGAATAACATATAACAGCATATACTGTATAATCAGCCAAGTTCAGCCTTATGTACGATACTGACACTACAGAGAATAACATATAACAGCATATATAATGAGCCAAGTTCAGCCTTATGTACGATACTGACACTACAGAGAATAACATATAACAGCATATTTAATGAGCCAAGTTCAGCATTATGTCTGATACTGACACTACAGAGAATAACATATAACAGCATATATAATGAGCCAAGTTCAGCATTATGTACGATACTGACACTAGAGAATAACATATAACAGCATATATAATGAGCCAAGTTCAGCCTTATGTACGATACTGACACTACAGAGAATAACATATAACAGCATATATAATGAGCCAAGTTCAGCATTATGTCTGATACTGACACTACAGAGAATAACATATAACAGCATATTTAATGAGCCAAGTTCAGCCTTATGTACGATACTGACACTACAGAGAATAACATATAACAGCATATATAATGAGCCAAGTTCAGCATTATGTCTGATACTGACACTACAGAGAATAACATATAACAGCATATATAATGAGCCAAGTTCAGCATTATGTCTGATACTGACACTACAGAGAATAACATATAACAGCATATATAATGAGCCAAGTTCAGCATTATGTCTGATACTGACACTAGAGAATAACATATAACAGCATATATAATCAGCCAAGTTCAGCCTTATGTACGATACTGACACTACAGAGAATAACATATAACAGCATATATAATGAGCCAAGTTCAGCATTATGTCTGATACTGACACTACAGAGAATAACATATAACAGCATATATAATGAGCCAAGTTCAGCATTATGTCTGATACTGACACTACAGAGAATAACATATAACAGCATATATAATGAGCCAAGTTCAGCATTATGTACGATACTGACACTACAGAGAATAACATATAACAGCATATATAATGAGCCAAGTTCAGCATTATGTACGATACTGACACTACAGAGAATAACATATAACAGCATATATAATGAGCCAAGTTCAGCATTATGTCTGATACTGACACTACAGAGAATAACATATAACAGCATATATAATGAGCCAAGTTCAGCCTTATGTACGATACTGACACTACAGAGAATAACATATAACAGCATATATAATGAGCCAAGTTCAGCATTATGTCTGATACTGACACTACAGAGAATAACATATAACAGCATATACTGTATAATCAGCCAAGTTCAGCCTTATGTACGATACTGACACTACAGAGAATAACATATAACAGCATATATAATGAGCCAAGTTCAGCATTATGTCTGATACTGACACTACAGAGAATAACATATAACAGCATATATAATGAGCCAAGTTCAGCCTTATGTACGATACTGACACTACAGAGAATAACATATAACAGCATATATAATGAGCCAAGTTCAGCCTTATGTACGATACTGACACTACAGAGAATAACATATAACAGCATATACTGTATAATCAGCCAAGTTCAGCCTTATGTACGATACTGACACTACAGAGAATAACATATAACAGCATATTTAATGAGCCAAGTTCAGCATTATGTCTGATACTGACACTACAGAGAATAACATATAACAGCATATATAATGAGCCAAGTTCAGCATTATGTACGATACTGACACTAGAGAATAACATATAACAGCATATATAATGAGCCAAGTTCAGCCTTATGTACGATACTGACACTACAGAGAATAACATATAACAGCATATATAATGAGCCAAGTTCAGCATTATGTACGATACTGACACTAGAGAATAACATATAACAGCATATATAATGTGCCAAGTTCAGCCTTATGTACGATACTGACACTACAGAGAATAACATATAACAGCATATATAATGAGCCAAGTTCAGCATTATGTCTGATACTGACACTACAGAGAATAACATATAACAGCATATATAATGAGCCAAGTTGAACCTTATGTCTGATACTGACACTAGAGAATAACATATAACAGCATATATAATGAGCCAAGTTCAGCATTATGTACGATACTGACACTACAGAGAATAACATATAACAGCATATACTGTATAATCAGCCAAGTTCAGCCTTATGTACGATACTGACACTACAGAGAATAACATATAACAGCATATATAATGAGCCAAGTTCAGCCTTATGTACGATACTGACACTACAGAGAATAACATATAACAGCATATTTAATGAGCCAAGTTCAGCATTATGTCTGATACTGACACTACAGAGAATAACATATAACAGCATATATAATGAGCCAAGTTCAGCATTATGTACGATACTGACACTAGAGAATAACATATAACAGCATATATAATGAGCCAAGTTCAGCCTTATGTACGATACTGACACTACAGAGAATAACATATAACAGCATATATAATGAGCCAAGTTCAGCATTATGTCTGATACTGACACTACAGAGAATAACATATAACAGCATATTTAATGAGCCAAGTTCAGCCTTATGTACGATACTGACACTACAGAGAATAACATATAACAGCATATATAATGAGCCAAGTTCAGCATTATGTCTGATACTGACACTACAGAGAATAACATATAACAGCATATATAATGAGCCAAGTTCAGCATTATGTCTGATACTGACACTACAGAGAATAACATATAACAGCATATATAATGAGCCAAGTTCAGCATTATGTCTGATACTGACACTAGAGAATAACATATAACAGCATATATAATCAGCCAAGTTCAGCCTTATGTACGATACTGACACTACAGAGAATAACATATAACAGCATATATAATGAGCCAAGTTCAGCATTATGTCTGATACTGACACTACAGAGAATAACATATAACAGCATATATAATGAGCCAAGTTCAGCATTATGTCTGATACTGACACTACAGAGAATAACATATAACAGCATATATAATGAGCCAAGTTCAGCATTATGTACGATACTGACACTACAGAGAATAACATATAACAGCATATATAATGAGCCAAGTTCAGCATTATGTACGATACTGACACTACAGAGAATAACATATAACAGCATATATAATGAGCCAAGTTCAGCCTTATGTACGATACTGACACTACAGAGAATAACATATAACAGCATATATAATGAGCCAAGTTCAGCATTATGTCTGATACTGACACTACAGAGAATAACATATAACAGCATATATAATGAGCCAAGTTCAGCCTTATGTACGATACTGACACTACAGAGAATAACATATAACAGCATATATAATGAGCCAAGTTCAGCCTTATGTACGATACTGACACTACAGAGAATAACATATAACAGCATATACTGTATAATCAGCCAAGTTCAGCCTTATGTACGATACTGACACTACAGAGAATAACATATAACAGCATATTTAATGAGCCAAGTTCAGCATTATGTCTGATACTGACACTACAGAGAATAACATATAACAGCATATATAATGAGCCAAGTTCAGCATTATGTACGATACTGACACTAGAGAATAACATATAACAGCATATATAATGAGCCAAGTTCAGCCTTATGTACGATACTGACACTACAGAGAATAACATATAACAGCATATATAATGAGCCAAGTTCAGCATTATGTACGATACTGACACTAGAGAATAACATATAACAGCATATATAATGTGCCAAGTTCAGCCTTATGTACGATACTGACACTACAGAGAATAACATATAACAGCATATATAATGAGCCAAGTTCAGCATTATGTCTGATACTGACACTACAGAGAATAACATATAACAGCATATATAATGAGCCAAGTTGAACCTTATGTCTGATACTGACACTAGAGAATAACATATAACAGCATATATAATGAGCCAAGTTCAGCATTATGTACGATACTGACACTACAGAGAATAACATATAACAGCATATATAATGAGCCAAGTTCAGCATTATGTCTGATACTGACACTACAGAGAATAACATATAACAGCATATATAATGAGCCAAGTTCAGCATTATGTACGATACTGACACTACAGAGAATAACATATAACAGCATATATAATGAGCCAAGTTCAGCATTATGTCTGATACTGACACTACAGAGAATAACATATAACAGCATATATAATGAGCCAAGTTCAGCATTATGTCTGATACTGACACTAGAGAATAACATATAACAGCATATATAATCAGCCAAGTTCAGCCTTATGTACGATACTGACACTACAGAGAATAACATATAACAGCATATATAATGAGCCAAGTTCAGCATTATGTCTGATACTGACACTACAGAGAATAACATATAACAGCATATATAATGAGCCAAGTTCAGCATTATGTCTGATACTGACACTACAGAGAATAACATATAACAGCATATATAATGAGCCAAGTTCAGCATTATGTCTGATACTGACACTACAGAGAATAACATATAACAGCATATACTGTATAATCAGCCAAGTTCAGCCTTATGTACGATACTGACACTACAGAGAATAACATATAACAGCATATATAATGAGCCAAGTTCAGCCTTATGTACGATACTGACACTACAGAGAATAAAATATAACAGCATATATAATGAGCCAAGTTCAGCCTTATGTACGATACTGACACTACAGAGAATAACATATAACAGCATATACTGTATAATCAGCCAAGTTCAGCATTATGTACGATACTGACACTACAGAGAATAACATATAACAGCATATACTGTATAATCAGCCAAGTTCAGCCTTATGTACGATACTGACACTACAGAGAATAACATATAACAGCATATATAATGAGCCAAGTTCAGCCTTATGTACGATACTGACACTACAGAGAATAACATATAACAGCATATTTAATGAGCCAAGTTCAGCATTATGTCTGATACTGACACTACAGAGAATAACATATAACAGCATATATAATGAGCCAAGTTCAGCATTATGTACGATACTGACACTAGAGAATAACATATAACAGCATATATAATGAGCCAAGTTCAGCCTTATGTACGATACTGACACTACAGAGAATAACATATAACAGCATATATAATGAGCCAAGTTCAGCATTATGTACGATACTGACACTAGAGAATAACATATAACAGCATATATAATGAGCCAAGTTCAGCCTTATGTACGATACTGACACTACAGAGAATAACATATAACAGCATATATAATGAGCCAAGTTCAGCATTATGTACGATACTGACACTACAGAGAATAACATATAACAGCATATATAATGAGCCAAGTTCAGCCTTATGTACGATACTGACATTACAGAGAATAACATATAACAGCATATATAATGAGCCAAGTTCAGCCTTATGTACGATACTGACACTACAGAGAATAACATATAACAGCATATATAATGAGCCAAGTTCAGCATTATGTCTGATACTGACACTACAGAGAATAACATATAACAGCATATATAATGAGCCAAGTTCAGCATTATGTCTGATACTGACACTACAGAGAATAACATATAACAGCATATACTGTATAATCAGCCAAGTTCAGCCTTATGTACGATACTGACACTACAGAGAATAACATATAACAGCATATATAATGAGCCAAGTTCAGCCTTATGTACGATACTGACACTACAGAGAATAAAATATAACAGCATATATAATGAGCCAAGTTCAGCCTTATGTACGATACTGACACTACAGAGAATAACATATAACAGCATATATAATGAGCCAAGTTCAGCCTTATGTACGATACTGACACTACAGAGAATAACATATAACAGCATATTTAATGAGCCAAGTTCAGCATTATGTCTGATACTGACACTACAGAGAATAACATATAACAGCATATATAATGAGCCAAGTTCAGCATTATGTACGATACTGACACTAGAGAATAACATATAACAGCATATATAATGAGCCAAGTTCAGCCTTATGTACGATACTGACACTACAGAGAATAACATATAACAGCATATATAATGAGCCAAGTTCAGCATTATGTACGATACTGACACTAGAGAATAACATATAACAGCATATATAATGAGCCAAGTTCAGCCTTATGTACGATACTGACACTACAGAGAATAACATATAACAGCATATATAATGAGCCAAGTTCAGCATTATGTACGATACTGACACTACAGAGAATAACATATAACAGCATATATAATGAGCCAAGTTCAGCCTTATGTACGATACTGACACTACAGAGAATAACATATAACAGCATATATAATGAGCCAAGTTCAGCATTATGTCTGATACTGACACTACAGAGAATAACATATAACAGCATATATAATGAGCCAAGTTCAGCATTATGTCTGATACTGACACTACAGAGAATAACATATAACAGCATATATAATGAGCCAAGTTCAGCATTATGTCTGATACTGACACTAGAGAATAACATATAACAGCATATATAATCAGCCAAGTTCAGCCTTATGTACGATACTGACACTACAGAGAATAACATATAACAGCATATATAATGAGCCAAGTTCAGCATTATGTCTGATACTGACACTACAGAGAATAACATATAACAGCATATATAATGAGCCAAGTTCAGCATTATGTCTGATACTGACACTACAGAGAATAACATATAACAGCATATATAATGAGCCAAGTTCAGCATTATGTACGATACTGACACTACAGAGAATAACATATAACAGCATATATAATGAGCCAAGTTCAGCATTATGTACGATACTGACACTACAGAGAATAACATATAACAGCATATATAATGAGCCAAGTTCAGCATTATGTCTGATACTGACACTACAGAGAATAACATATAACAGCATATATAATGAGCCAAGTTCAGCCTTATGTACGATACTGACACTACAGAGAATAACATATAACAGCATATATAATGAGCCAAGTTCAGCATTATGTCTGATACTGACACTACAGAGAATAACATATAACAGCATATACTGTATAATCAGCCAAGTTCAGCCTTATGTACGATACTGACACTACAGAGAATAACATATAACAGCATATATAATGAGCCAAGTTCAGCATTATGTCTGATACTGACACTACAGAGAATAACATATAACAGCATATATAATGAGCCAAGTTCAGCCTTATGTACGATACTGACACTACAGAGAATAACATATAACAGCATATATAATGAGCCAAGTTCAGCCTTATGTACGATACTGACACTACAGAGAATAACATATAACAGCATATACTGTATAATCAGCCAAGTTCAGCCTTATGTACGATACTGACACTACAGAGAATAACATATAACAGCATATTTAATGAGCCAAGTTCAGCATTATGTCTGATACTGACACTACAGAGAATAACATATAACAGCATATATAATGAGCCAAGTTCAGCATTATGTACGATACTGACACTAGAGAATAACATATAACAGCATATATAATGAGCCAAGTTCAGCCTTATGTACGATACTGACACTACAGAGAATAACATATAACAGCATATATAATGAGCCAAGTTCAGCATTATGTACGATACTGACACTAGAGAATAACATATAACAGCATATATAATGTGCCAAGTTCAGCCTTATGTACGATACTGACACTACAGAGAATAACATATAACAGCATATATAATGAGCCAAGTTCAGCATTATGTCTGATACTGACACTACAGAGAATAACATATAACAGCATATATAATGAGCCAAGTTGAACCTTATGTCTGATACTGACACTAGAGAATAACATATAACAGCATATATAATGAGCCAAGTTCAGCATTATGTACGATACTGACACTACAGAGAATAACATATAACAGCATATATAATGAGCCAAGTTCAGCATTATGTCTGATACTGACACTACAGAGAATAACATATAACAGCATATATAATGAGCCAAGTTCAGCATTATGTACGATACTGACACTACAGAGAATAACATATAACAGCATATATAATGAGCCAAGTTCAGCATTATGTACTGATACTGACACTACAGAGAATAACATATAACAGCATATATAATGAGCCAAGTTCAGCATTATGTACTGATACTGACACTAGAGAATAACATATAACAGCATATATAATCAGCCAAGTTCAGCCTTATGTACGATACTGACACTACAGAGAATAACATATAACAGCATATATAATGAGCCAAGTTCAGCATTATGTCTGATACTGACACTACAGAGAATAACATATAACAGCATATATAATGAGCCAAGTTCAGCATTATGTCTGATACTGACACTACAGAGAATAACATATAACAGCATATATAATGAGCCAAGTTCAGCATTATGTCTGATACTGACACTACAGAGAATAACATATAACAGCATATACTGTATAATCAGCCAAGTTCAGCCTTATGTACGATACTGACACTACAGAGAATAACATATAACAGCATATATAATGAGCCAAGTTCAGCCTTATGTACGATACTGACACTACAGAGAATAAAATATAACAGCATATATAATGAGCCAAGTTCAGCCTTATGTACGATACTGACACTACAGAGAATAACATATAACAGCATATACTGTATAATCAGCCAAGTTCAGCATTATGTACGATACTGACACTACAGAGAATAACATATAACAGCATATACTGTATAATCAGCCAAGTTCAGCCTTATGTACGATACTGACACTACAGAGAATAACATATAACAGCATATATAATGAGCCAAGTTCAGCCTTATGTACGATACTGACACTACAGAGAATAACATATAACAGCATATTTAATGAGCCAAGTTCAGCATTATGTCTGATACTGACACTACAGAGAATAACATATAACAGCATATATAATGAGCCAAGTTCAGCATTATGTACGATACTGACACTAGAGAATAACATATAACAGCATATATAATGAGCCAAGTTCAGCCTTATGTACGATACTGACACTACAGAGAATAACATATAACAGCATATATAATGAGCCAAGTTCAGCATTATGTACGATACTGACACTAGAGAATAACATATAACAGCATATATAATGAGCCAAGTTCAGCCTTATGTACGATACTGACACTACAGAGAATAACATATAACAGCATATATAATGAGCCAAGTTCAGCATTATGTACGATACTGACACTACAGAGAATAACATATAACAGCATATATAATGAGCCAAGTTCAGCCTTATGTACGATACTGACATTACAGAGAATAACATATAACAGCATATATAATGAGCCAAGTTCAGCCTTATGTACGATACTGACACTACAGAGAATAACATATAACAGCATATATAATGAGCCAAGTTCAGCATTATGTCTGATACTGACACTACAGAGAATAACATATAACAGCATATATAATGAGCCAAGTTCAGCATTATGTCTGATACTGACACTACAGAGAATAACATATAACAGCATATACTGTATAATCAGCCAAGTTCAGCCTTATGTACGATACTGACACTACAGAGAATAACATATAACAGCATATATAATGAGCCAAGTTCAGCCTTATGTACGATACTGACACTACAGAGAATAAAATATAACAGCATATATAATGAGCCAAGTTCAGCCTTATGTACGATACTGACACTACAGAGAATAACATATAACAGCATATATAATGAGCCAAGTTCAGCCTTATGTACGATACTGACACTACAGAGAATAACATATAACAGCATATTTAATGAGCCAAGTTCAGCATTATGTCTGATACTGACACTACAGAGAATAACATATAACAGCATATATAATGAGCCAAGTTCAGCATTATGTACGATACTGACACTAGAGAATAACATATAACAGCATATATAATGAGCCAAGTTCAGCCTTATGTACGATACTGACACTACAGAGAATAACATATAACAGCATATATAATGAGCCAAGTTCAGCATTATGTACGATACTGACACTAGAGAATAACATATAACAGCATATATAATGAGCCAAGTTCAGCCTTATGTACGATACTGACACTACAGAGAATAACATATAACAGCATATATAATGAGCCAAGTTCAGCATTATGTACGATACTGACACTACAGAGAATAACATATAACAGCATATATAATGAGCCAAGTTCAGCCTTATGTACGATACTGACATTACAGAGAATAACATATAACAGCATATATAATGAGCCAAGTTCAGCCTTATGTACGATACTGACACTACAGAGAATAACATATAACAGCATATATAATGAGCCAAGTTCAGCATTATGTCTGATACTGACACTACAGAGAATAACATATAACAGCATATATAATGAGCCAAGTTCAGCATTATGTCTGATACTGACACTACAGAGAATAACATATAACAGCATATACTGTATAATCAGCCAAGTTCAGCCTTATGTACGATACTGACACTACAGAGAATAACATATAACAGCATATATAATGAGCCAAGTTCAGCCTTATGTACGATACTGACACTACAGAGAATAAAATATAACAGCATATATAATGAGCCAAGTTCAGCCTTATGTACGATACTGACACTACAGAGAATAACATATAACAGCATATACTGTATAATCAGCCAAGTTCAGCCTTATGTACGATACTGACACTACAGAGAATAACATATAACAGCATATTTAATGAGCCAAGTTCAGCATTATGTCTGATACTGACACTACAGAGAATAACATATAACAGCATATATAATGAGCCAAGTTCAGCCTTATGTACGATACTGACACTACAGAGAATAACATATAACAGCATATATAATGAGCCAAGTTCAGCATTATGTACGATACTGACACTAGAGAATAACATATAACAGCATATATAATGAGCCAAGTTCAGCATTATGTACGATACTGACACTACAGAGAATAACATATAACAGCATATATAATGAGCCAAGTTCAGCATTATGTCTGATACTGACACTACAGAGAATAACATATAACAGCATATATAATGAGCCAAGTTCAGCCTTATGTACGATACTGACACTACAGAGAATAACATATAACAGCATATATAATGAGCCAAGTTCAGCATTATGTCTGATACTGACACTACAGAGAATAACATATAACAGCATATACTGTATAATCAGCCAAGTTCAGCCTTATGTACGATACTGACACTACAGAGAATAACATATAACAGCATATATAATGAGCCAAGTTCAGCATTATGTCTGATACTGACACTACAGAGAATAACATATAACAGCATATATAATGAGCCAAGTTCAGCCTTATGTACGATACTGACACTACAGAGAATAACATATAACAGCATATATAATGAGCCAAGTTCAGCCTTATGTACGATACTGACACTACAGAGAATAACATATAACAGCATATATAATGAGCCAAGTTCAGCATTATGTACGATACTGACACTAGAGAATAACATATAACAGCATATATAATGTGCCAAGTTCAGCCTTATGTACGATACTGACACTACAGAGAATAACATATAACAGCATATATAATGAGCCAAGTTCAGCATTATGTCTGATACTGACACTACAGAGAATAACATATAACAGCATATATAATGAGCCAAGTTCAGCATTATGTCTGATACTGACACTACAGAGAATAACATATAACAGCATATACTGTATAATCAGCCAAGTTCAGCATTATGTACGATACTGACACTACAGAGAATAACATATTACAGCATATATAATGAGCCAAGTTCAGCCTTATGTACGATACTGACACTACAGAGAATAAAATATAACAGCATATATAATGAGCCAAGTTCAGCCTTATGTACGATACTGACACTACAGAGAATAACATATAACAGCATATACTGTATAATCAGCCAAGTTCAGCATTATGTACGATACTGACACTACAGAGAATAACATATAACAGCATATACTGTATAATCAGCCAAGTTCAGCCTTATGTACGATACTGACACTACAGAGAATAACATATAACAGCATATATAATGAGCCAAGTTCAGCCTTATGTACGATACTGACACTACAGAGAATAACATATAACAGCATATTTAATGAGCCAAGTTCAGCATTATGTCTGATACTGACACTACAGAGAATAACATATAACAGCATATATAATGAGCCTAGTTCAGCATTATGTACGATACTGACACTAGAGAATAACATATAACAGCATATATAATGAGCCAAGTTCAGCATTATGTACGATACTGACACTACAGAGAATAACATATAACAGCATATATAATGAGCCAAGTTCAGCATTATGTACGATACTGACACTAGAGAATAACATATAACAGCATATATAATGAGCCAAGTTCAGCCTTATGTACGATACTGACACTACAGAGAATAACATATAACAGCATATATAATGAGCCAAGTTCAGCATTATGTACGATACTGACACTACAGAGAATAACATATAACAGCATATATAATGAGCCAAGTTCAGCCTTATGTACGATACTGACATTACAGAGAATAACATATAACAGCATATATAATGAGCCAAGTTCAGCCTTATGTACGATACTGACACTACAGAGAATAACATATAACAGCATATATAATGAGCCAAGTTCAGCATTATGTACTGATACTGACACTACAGAGAATAACATATAACAGCATATATAATGAGCCAAGTTCAGCATTATGTCTGATACTGACACTACAGAGAATAACATATAACAGCATATACTGTATAATCAGCCAAGTTCAGCCTTATGTACGATACTGACACTACAGAGAATAACATATAACAGCATATATAATGAGCCAAGTTCAGCCTTATGTACGATACTGACACTACAGAGAATAAAATATAACAGCATATATAATGAGCCAAGTTCAGCCTTATGTACGATACTGACACTACAGAGAATAACATATAACAGCATATATAATGAGCCAAGTTCAGCCTTATGTACGATACTGACACTACAGAGAATAACATATAACAGCATATTTAATGAGCCAAGTTCAGCATTATGTCTGATACTGACACTACAGAGAATAACATATAACAGCATATATAATGAGCCAAGTTCAGCATTATGTACGATACTGACACTAGAGAATAACATATAACAGCATATATAATGAGCCAAGTTCAGCCTTATGTACGATACTGACACTACAGAGAATAACATATAACAGCATATATAATGAGCCAAGTTCAGCATTATGTACTGATACTGACACTACAGAGAATAACATATAACAGCATATATAATGAGCCAAGTTCAGCCTTATGTACGATACTGACACTACAGAGAATAACATATAACAGCATATATAATGAGCCAAGTTCAGCATTATGTACTGATACTGACACTACAGAGAATAACATATAACAGCATATATAATGAGCCAAGTTCAGCCTTATGTACGATACTGACATTACAGAGAATAACATATAACAGCATATATAATGAGCCAAGTTCAGCCTTATGTACGATACTGACACTACAGAGAATAACATATAACAGCATATATAATGAGCCAAGTTCAGCATTATGTCTGATACTGACACTACAGAGAATAACATATAACAGCATATATAATGAGCCAAGTTCAGCATTATGTACTGATACTGACACTACAGAGAATAACATATAACAGCATATACTGTATAATCAGCCAAGTTCAGCCTTATGTACGATACTGACACTACAGAGAATAACATATAACAGCATATATAATGAGCCAAGTTCAGCCTTATGTACGATACTGACACTACAGAGAATAAAATATAACAGCATATATAATGAGCCAAGTTCAGCCTTATGTACGATACTGACACTACAGAGAATAACATATAACAGCATATACTGTATAATCAGCCAAGTTCAGCCTTATGTACGATACTGACACTACAGAGAATAACATATAACAGCATATTTAATGAGCCAAGTTCAGCATTATGTCTGATACTGACACTACAGAGAATAACATATAACAGCATATATAATGAGCCAAGTTCAGCATTATGTACGATACTGACACTAGAGAATAACATATAACAGCATATATAATGAGCCAAGTTCAGCCTTATGTACGATACTGACACTACAGAGAATAACATATAACAGCATATATAATGAGCCAAGTTCAGCATTATGTACGATACTGACACTAGAGAATAACATATAACAGCATATATAATGAGCCAAGTTCAGCCTTATGTACGATACTGACACTACAGAGAATAACATATAACAGCATATATAATGAGCCAAGTTCAGCATTATGTACGATACTGACACTACAGAGAATAACATATAACAGCATATATAATGAGCCAAGTTCAGCCTTATGTACGATACTGACATTACAGAGAATAACATATAACAGCATATATAATGAGCCAAGTTCAGCCTTATGTACGATACTGACACTACAGAGAATAACATATAACAGCATATATAATGAGCCAAGTTCAGCATTATGTCTGATACTGACACTACAGAGAATAACATATAACAGCATATATAATGAGCCAAGTTCAGCATTATGTACGATACTGACACTACAGAGAATAACATATAACAGCATATATAATGAGCCAAGTTCAGCATTATGTCTGATACTGACACTACAGAGAATAACATATAACAGCATATATAATGAGCCAAGTTCAGCCTTATGTACGATACTGACACTACAGAGAATAACATATAACAGCATATATAATGAGCCAAGTTCAGCATTATGTCTGATACTGACACTACAGAGAATAACATATAACAGCATATACTGTATAATCAGCCAAGTTCAGCCTTATGTACGATACTGACACTACAGAGAATAACATATAACAGCATATATAATGAGCCAAGTTCAGCATTATGTCTGATACTGACACTACAGAGAATAACATATAACAGCATATATAATGAGCCAAGTTCAGCCTTATGTACGATACTGACACTACAGAGAATAACATATAACAGCATATATAATGAGCCAAGTTCAGCCTTATGTACGATACTGACACTACAGAGAATAACATATAACAGCATATACTGTATAATCAGCCAAGTTCAGCCTTATGTACGATACTGACACTACAGAGAATAACATATAACAGCATATTTAATGAGCCAAGTTCAGCATTATGTCTGATACTGACACTACAGAGAATAACATATAACAGCATATATAATGAGCCAAGTTCAGCCTTATGTACGATACTGACACTACAGAGAATAACATATAACAGCATATTTAATGAGCCAAGTTCAGCATTATGTCTGATACTGACACTACAGAGAATAACATATAACAGCATATATAATGAGCCAAGTTCAGCATTATGTACGATACTGACACTAGAGAATAACATATAACAGCATATATAATGAGCCAAGTTCAGCCTTATGTACGATACTGACACTACAGAGAATAACATATAACAGCATATATAATGAGCCAAGTTCAGCATTATGTACGATACTGACACTAGAGAATAACATATAACAGCATATATAATGTGCCAAGTTCAGCCTTATGTACGATACTGACACTACAGAGAATAACATATAACAGCATATATAATGAGCCAAGTTCAGCATTATGTACGATACTGACACTACAGAGAATAACATATAACAGCATATATAATGAGCCAAGTTCAGCCTTATGTACGATACTGACATTACAGAGAATAACATATAACAGCATATATAATGAGCCAAGTTCAGCCTTATGTACGATACTGACACTACAGAGAATAACATATAACAGCATATATAATGAGCCAAGTTCAGCATTATGTCTGATACTGACACTACAGAGAATAACATATAACAGCATATATAATGAGCCAAGTTCAGCATTATGTACGATACTGACACTACAGAGAATAACATATAACAGCATATATAATGAGCCAAGTTCAGCATTATGTCTGATACTGACACTACAGAGAATAACATATAACAGCATATATAATGAGCCAAGTTCAGCCTTATGTACGATACTGACACTACAGAGAATAACATATAACAGCATATATAATGAGCCAAGTTCAGCATTATGTCTGATACTGACACTACAGAGAATAACATATAACAGCATATACTGTATAATCAGCCAAGTTCAGCCTTATGTACGATACTGACACTACAGAGAATAACATATAACAGCATATATAATGAGCCAAGTTCAGCATTATGTCTGATACTGACACTACAGAGAATAACATATAACAGCATATATAATGAGCCAAGTTCAGCCTTATGTACGATACTGACACTACAGAGAATAACATATAACAGCATATATAATGAGCCAAGTTCAGCCTTATGTACGATACTGACACTACAGAGAATAACATATAACAGCATATACTGTATAATCAGCCAAGTTCAGCCTTATGTACGATACTGACACTACAGAGAATAACATATAACAGCATATTTAATGAGCCAAGTTCAGCATTATGTCTGATACTGACACTACAGAGAATAACATATAACAGCATATATAATGAGCCAAGTTCAGCCTTATGTACGATACTGACACTACAGAGAATAACATATAACAGCATATTTAATGAGCCAAGTTCAGCATTATGTCTGATACTGACACTACAGAGAATAACATATAACAGCATATATAATGAGCCAAGTTCAGCATTATGTACGATACTGACACTAGAGAATAACATATAACAGCATATATAATGAGCCAAGTTCAGCCTTATGTACGATACTGACACTACAGAGAATAACATATAACAGCATATATAATGAGCCAAGTTCAGCATTATGTACGATACTGACACTAGAGAATAACATATAACAGCATATATAATGTGCCAAGTTCAGCCTTATGTACGATACTGACACTACAGAGAATAACATATAACAGCATATATAATGAGCCAAGTTCAGCATTATGTACGATACTGACACTACAGAGAATAACATATAACAGCATATATAATGTGCCAAGTTCAGCCTTATGTACGATACTGACACTACAGAGAATAACATATAACAGCATATATAATGAGCCAAGTTCAGCATTATGTCTGATACTGACACTACAGAGAATAACATATAACAGCATATATAATGAGCCAAGTTCAGCATTATGTCTGATACTGACACTACAGAGAATAACATATAACAGCATATACTGTATAATCAGCCAAGTTCAGCCTTATGTACGATACTGACACTACAGAGAATAACATATAACAGCATATATAATGAGCCAAGTTCAGCCTTATGTACGATACTGACACTACAGAGAATAAAATATAACAGCATATATAATGAGCCAAGTTCAGCCTTATGTACGATACTGACACTACAGAGAATAACATATAACAGCATATACTGTATAATCAGCCAAGTTCAGCATTATGTACTGATACTGACACTACAGAGAATAACATATAACAGCATATACTGTATAATCAGCCAAGTTCAGCCTTATGTACGATACTGACACTACAGAGAATAACATATAACAGCATATATAATGAGCCAAGTTCAGCCTTATGTACGATACTGACACTACAGAGAATAACATATAACAGCATATTTAATGAGCCAAGTTCAGCATTATGTCTGATACTGACACTACAGAGAATAACATATAACAGCATATATAATGAGCCAAGTTCAGCATTATGTACGATACTGACACTAGAGAATAACATATAACAGCATATATAATGAGCCAAGTTCAGCCTTATGTACGATACTGACACTACAGAGAATAACATATAACAGCATATATAATGAGCCAAGTTCAGCATTATGTACGATACTGACACTAGAGAATAACATATAACAGCATATATAATGAGCCAAGTTCAGCCTTATGTACGATACTGACACTACAGAGAATAACATATAACAGCATATATAATGAGCCAAGTTCAGCATTATGTACGATACAGACACTACAGAGAATAACATATAACAGCATATATAATGAGCCAAGTTCAGCCTTATGTACGATACTGACATTACAGAGAATAACATATAACAGCATATATAATGAGCCAAGTTCAGCCTTATGTACGATACTGACACTACAGAGAATAACATATAACAGCATATATAATGAGCCAAGTTCAGCATTATGTCTGATACTGACACTACAGAGAATAACATATAACAGCATATATAATGAGCCAAGTTCAGCATTATGTCTGATACTGACACTACAGAGAATATCATATAACAGCATATACTGTATAATCAGCCAAGTTCAGCCTTATGTACGATACTGACACTACAGAGAATAACATATAACAGCATATTTAATGAGCCAAGTTCAGCATTATGTCTGATACTGACACTACAGAGAATAACATATAACAGCATATATAATGAGCCAAGTTCAGCATTATGTACGATACTGACACTACAGAGAATAACATATAACAGCATATATAATGAGCCAAGTTCAGCCTTATGTACGATACTGACACTACAGAGAATAACATATAACAGCATATATAATGAGCCAAGTTCAGCATTATGTACGATACTGACACTAGAGAATAACATATAACAGCATATATAATGAGCCAAGTTCAGCCTTATGTACGATACTGACACTACAGAGAATAACATATAACAGCATATATAATGAGCCAAGTTCAGCATTATGTACTGATACTGACACTACAGAGAATAACATATAACAGCATATATAATGAGCCAAGTTCAGCCTTATGTACGATACTGACATTACAGAGAATAACATATAACAGCATATATAATGAGCCAAGTTCAGCCTTATGTACGATACTGACACTACAGAGAATAACATATAACAGCATATACTGTATATGAGCCAAGTTCAGCATTATGTACTGATACTGACACTACAGAGAATAACATATAACAGCATATATAATGAGCCAAGTTCAGCATTATGTACTGATACTGACACTACAGAGAATAACATATAACAGCATATATAATGAGCCAAGTTCAGCATTATGTACTGATACTGACACTACAGAGAATAACATATAACAGCATATATAATGAGCCAAGTTCAGCCTTATGTACGATACTGACACTACAGAGAATAACATATAACAGCATATATAATGAGCCAAGTTCAGCATTATGTCTGATACTGACACTACAGAGAATAACATATAACAGCATATACTGTATAATCAGCCAAGTTCAGCCTTATGTACGATACTGACACTACAGAGAATAACATATAACAGCATATATAATGAGCCAAGTTCAGCATTATGTCTGATACTGACACTACAGAGAATAACATATAACAGCATATATAATGAGCCAAGTTCAGCCTTATGTACGATACTGACACTACAGAGAATAACATATAACAGCATATATAATGAGCCAAGTTCAGCCTTATGTGCGATACTGACACTACAGAGAATAACATATAACAGCATATACTGTATAATCAGCCAAGTTCAGCCTTATGTACGATACTGACACTACAGAGAATAACATATAACAGCATATTTAATGAGCCAAGTTCAGCATTATGTCTGATACTGACACTACAGAGAATAACATATAACAGCATATATAATGAGCCAAGTTCAGCCTTATGTACGATACTGACACTACAGAGAATAACATATAACAGCATATTTAATGAGCCAAGTTCAGCATTATGTCTGATACGGACACTACAGAGAATAACATATAACAGCATATATAATGAGCCAAGTTCAGCATTATGTACGATACTGACACTAGAGAATAACATATAACAGCATATATAATGAGCCAAGTTCAGCCTTATGTACGATACTGACACTACAGAGAATAACATATAACAGCATATATAATGAGCCAAGTTCAGCATTATGTACGATACTGACACTAGAGAATAACATATAACAGCATATATAATGTGCCAAGTTCAGCCTTATGTACGATACTGACACTACAGAGAATAACATATAACAGCATATATAATGAGCCAAGTTCAGCCTTATGTACGATACTGACACTAGAGAATAACATATAACAGCATATATAATGAGCCAAGTTCAGCATTATGTCTGATACTGACACTACAGAGAATAACATATAACAGCATATATAATGAGCCAAGTTCAGCATTATGTCTGATACTGACACTACAGAGAATAACATATAACAGCATATATAATGAGCCAAGTTCAGCATTATGTCTGATACTGACACTACAGAGAATAACATATAACAGCATATATAATGGTACCTTTTCACTGCTGAAATATGAGCTGCTGAAGGGGAAAGGAGGCTCCTACAATGAAACACAATATTAGAGTTTAATATAAAGAGTTATTGGATTGATCATCATTGTAAAAAAGTGTTTTTGATGTTCCCTCACTTCCTCCTGGCCTGAGCCCAGTTCAAAGCCACAGTGGAAGCCAGAGAAGTCGGTGGTGGTGGGGCTAGGAGCTGAGCTCATGGAGAACAGGAAGCCTGGGGATTTCACTGTGGATCCGTCTAGGTGACTAGGTGACCCACTGTGGCTACTGCTGGAGATATTATAAACACTCATTCATATACATAAGTAAGTAAGCATTTATATACAACTGGGAGGACTGCATCTCAAATGACACCCTTTTCCCTCTGTAGTGTACTACTTTTCACCAGAGCCCAGGGTGCACTACTTTTGACCTGGGACCTGGTCAGAAGTAGTGCACCAAATAGGGTGCCATTTCAGACCCAGCCTAGGTTAACTTCTGTTTGAACTATGCATGTGATGTCTTACTTCAGGGAGAAGGTTGGGGTGCTGGACACAGCTTTCATTCTAGCAGGAGTCTGAGGAGAGAATGCTGCTCCCATCCCTTCATTCTCCTCCTCCTCAGTAATGAGGGATGTAGGCTGTTCCTCTCCTCCCTCAGTCCCCCTCTCCTTCACCTCTTCCATCCCCACTGTACTGGAGGTGTTCAGACGCTCCTTCTATAAAGAGTCAAACAGATGTTACATAGCATATTTACAGGGCATTCGGAAAGTATTCAGACCCCTTGACTTTTTGTTACGTTACAGCCTTATTCTAAAATTGATTAAATAGTTTCCCCCCCTCATCAATCTACACACAATACCCCATAATGACAAAGCAAAAAAATGTTGTTTAAAATTTATTTTTTTTGCGAATTTATAAAAAATAAAAAAACGGAGATATCACATTAACATAAGTATTCAGACCCTTTACTCTGTACTTTGTTGAAGCCCCTTTGGCAGCGATTACAACCTCAAGTCTTCTTGAGTATGACGCTACAAGCTTGGCACACCTGTATTTGGGGAGTTTCTCCCATTCTTCTCTGCAGATCCTCTCAAGCTCTGTCAGATTGGATGGGGAGCGTTGCTACACAGCTATTTTCAGGACTCTCCAGAGATGTTTGATCGGCTTTAAGTCCGGGCTCTGGCTGGGCCACTCAAGGACATTCAGAGACTTGTCCCGAAGCAACTCCTGTGTTGTCTTGGCTGTGTGTTTAGTGTCGTTGTCCTGTTGGAAGGTGAACCTTTGCCCCATTCTGAGATCCTGAGGGCTCTGGAGCAGGTTTTCATCAAGGATCTCTCTGTACTTTGCTCTGTTCATCTTTCCCTCGATCCTGACTAGTCTCCCAGTCCCTGCCACTGAAAAACATCCCCACAGCATGATGCTGCCACCACCATGCTTCACCGTAGGGTTGGTGCCAGGTTTCCTCCAGACGTGACGCTTGTCTTTCAGGCCAAAGAGTTCAATCTTGGTTTCATCAGATGAGAGAATGTTGTTTCTCATGGTCTGAGAGTCCATTAGGTGACCTTTGGCAAACTCCAAGGGGCTGTCATGTACCGTTTACTGAGGAGTGGCTTCCCTCTGGCTACTCTACCATAAAGGCCTGATTGGTGGAGTGCTGCAGAGATGGTTGTCCTACTGGAAAGTTCATCCCATCTCCACAGAGGAACTCTGGAGCTCTGCCAGAGTGACCATCGGGTTCTTGGTCAGCTGCCTGACCAAGGCCCTTCTCCCCAGACTGCTCAGCTCTAGGAAGAGTCTTGGTGGTTCCAAACTTCTTCCTTTTAACCTCTCTTGGGTACGTGAGACGTTAGCCTCCCACCTCTTCAACAGCCAGTGAAACTGCTGGGCGCCAAATTCAAATACAGAAATACTCTTTATAAAAATTCAGAAAACAAAACATATTTTACATAGGTTTAAAAATTAACTTCTTGTGAATCCAACCACGGTGTCAGATTTTAAAAATACTTTACGGCGAAAGCATACCTTACGATTATTTGAGAACATAGCCCAGCAGACAAATCATTACAAACAGTAACCATCCAAGTAGAAGAGTTACACAAGTCAGAAATAGAGATAAAATTAATCCCTTTGATGATCTTCATATGGTTGCACTCAGCAGACATTCATTACTCAATAAATGTTCCTTTTGTTCGATAAAGTCTCTTTATCCAAAACCCCCTGTTTTGTTTGCGCGTTTTCTTCAGTAATCCACAGGCTCAAACGCAGTCAAAACAGGCAGACAAAAAATCGAAATTGTATCCATAAAGTTCATAGAAACATGTCAAACGATGTTTATATTCAATCCTCAGGTTGTTTTTAGCCTAAATAATCAATAATATTTCAACCGGACAATAACGTCGTCAATATAAAAGGTAAGAAAGGCACTCTCTCGGTCGCGCGCATGAAAAAGCTCTGTGACACGGCAGGGTCCACTCATTCAGACTGCTCTTACTTCCTAATTTTTCAGAATACAAGCCTGAAACAATTTCTAAAGACTGTTGACATCTAGTGGAAGGCATAGAAACTGCAACTTGAGTCCTAAGTCAATGGATACTGTAATGGCATTGAATAGAAAACTACAAAACAAAAACTTCTTCCCAAATTGATTTTTCTCAGGTTTTTGCCGGCCAAATCAGTTCTGTTATACTCAGACACTATTTTAACAGTTTTGGAAACTTTAGAGTGTTTTCTATCCAAATCTACCAGTTATATGCATATCATATCTTCTGGGCCCGAGAAGCAGGCAGTTTAATTTGGGCACGCTTTTCATCCAAAATTCCGAATGCTGCCCCCTACCCTAGAGAAGTTAAGAATGATGGAGGCCACTGTGTTCTTGGAGACCTTCAATGCTGCAGCAATGTTTTGGTACCCTTCCCCATATCTGTGCTTCGACACAATTCTGTTTCGGAGCTCTACAGACAATTCCTTCGAACTCATGGCTTGGCTTTTGCTCTGACATGCACTATCAACTGTGGGACCTTATATAGACAGGTGTGTGCCTTTCCAAATCATGTCCAATCAATTTAATTTAAGTTCAAGGATGATCAATGGAAACAGGATGCACCTGAGCTCAATTTCGATAAATAAGGTATTTGTCACGCCCTGACCTTAGTTATCTATTATTTCTTTATTATTTTGGTTAGGTCAGGGTGTGACGAGGGTGGGTATGCTTGTTTTGTATTGTCTAGGGTTTTTGTATGTCTAGGGGTGTTTGTAAGTCTAGGCATATGTAGGGTTATGGTGGCCTGAATTGGTTCCCAATCAGAGGCAGCTGTTTATTGTTGTCTCTGATTGGGGATCATATTTAGGTTGCCATTTTCCCTTTGGTATTTGGGTTCTTATTCTATGTTTAGTTGCCTGTCTGCACTAGCCATATTAGCTTCACGGTTCGTTTTGTTCAATGTTCATTCTTTAAATAAAGAAGAATATACACTTATCACACTGCGCCTTGGTCTCCTCCCTACGACGGCCGTGGCAGTATTTCTGTTTTTTATTTTTAATAAATTAGCAAACATTTCTAAAAACCTGCTTTTGCTTTGCCATTATGGGGTAGTGTGTGTATATTGATGAGGAAAACATTATATTTAATCCATTTTAGAATACGGCTGTAAGGTAACAAAATGTAGAAAAAGTGAAGGGGTCTGAATACATTCAGAATGCACTGTATAACACAAGTTACGAGGCCTCCTAAATGGCACCCAATTCCCTACATAGTGCACTACTTTTGACCAGAGCCTTGGGCACAGATCAAAAATAGTGCACAGTACACTTTAAGGGAATAGGGTGCCATTTGGGACGCACAACTGTATGCAGTATATAACAGAATAATGACTCTACAGCACAGTACTTAATCAATGAATAGGTCTGTGTCCATGTTCTCTTCTAACTGATGCTGATGTTACTTGGAGTGTGATTTTACAGCAGTGCCACATGTTGTTGAATAAAGATATTATTATATTCTAATAATAAAGAGCAGACCTGTTCCTCTAGTAAACTTCCCTCCTCCTGGTCTGAAGAGTGTATTTCATCTGGAGGACGGATTTAAAACATTTTACCACCAGAATCAATTTAAACTGGAAATGGGCCCACATGATAACAAGGATGGTCACAAAGTGAAAGCCCAGAAATGAAGCATTGAAGATCCTAACCACTGAAGATCCTACCCACTGAAGATCCTACCCACTGAAGATCCCACCCACTGAAGAACCTACCCACTGAAGATCCTAACCACTGAAGATCCTAACCACTGAAGATCCTAACCACTGAAGATCCTACCCACTGAAGATCCTACCCACTGAAGATCCTACCCACTGAAGATCCTACCCACTGAAGATCCTACCCACTGAAGATCCTACCCACTGAAGAGCCTAACCATTGAAGATCCTACCCATTGCCTCTGGGTATGACCACAGGTCACAGTGTGTGTCTCCTTGTGATGGAGGGTGAGCAAAGGTCTTTTCTAGATGCTCTTCAATTCCCTCTCCTTGTTTCTCATGGCCATCCTGCAAAAGGACCAGAGGAAGATGACTGACCCCTCTAGACTGAACTGAGTCCCAGCACCCAGGCTATAGATACCTTAGGCTTGGAGAGATGGGAGGAGAAAGATACCTGGGAGAGATAGCTACCTGAGAGAGATGGAGGGAAGACAGAGATAGATAGATACCTGTGAGAAAAAGAGGGAGGAAAAAGATAGATACCTGGGAGGACAGAGCTAGATACCTGGGAGAGATGGGAGGAGGATGAGAGAGAGAGATACCTAGGAGAGATGGAGGGAGGAGAGCGATAGATACCTGGGAGAGATGGAGGGAGGAGAGCGATAGATACCTGGGAGACATGGAGGGAGGAGGAGAGAAATAGATATCTGGGAGAGATGGAGGGAGGACAGAGATAGATACCTGGGAGAGATGGAGGGAGGAGAGAGATAGATACCTGGGAGAGCTGGAGGGAGGACAGAGATAGATACCTGGGAGAGATGGAGGGAGGACAGAGATAGATACCTGGGAGAGATGGAGGGAGGAGATAGATACCTGGGAGAGATGGAGGGAGGAGATGTCTAGTGGAGACTGATGGTCATCCTCAGTCTGAGCCGCTGACTGTCTGTGAGACTCTGCTGCCGTCAATAGACCAGAGATGCTGGACAGAAAAGTTGAGAACTGCTCACCTTATCTGACACACTTTCAGAGGCAATAAGGACACTCCTGACCTGTAAAACCACTCATCAAAATCTAGAACTGACCCTTAACTTAACCCTAACTAATTCTGAAATTAAATATGCTACTCCAAATATTGCAATACCTGATATAATCATTTTGGCCTAGTAATGACTAGATCATTCCAGACTACAATAGTTGATATTTTATACAATATTATAATCACATTCTCAGTAAATAATCTTTGTGTGGTGAAAAAATAAGGCTTAGTTAATTTATTTAGACTTCATTTACCATATTGATACAGCCTAACAAATAAAACTGTTCAAATAGAGTATGGTCTTGAACATCACAATATACCTTCTTGCACTTTCTGACATATTGTCAATGTCAAATATCACGATATTCAATTTCATCATATATCGGCTCAACCCTAATCATTTTGCATGTCAGTGTATTTCGGTTGACATTAACCGTGCAAAAGGATACCTTTCCAATGGGTTTTCGATGGACAATGTTTGACCTGAGGGAAGAAAGATATAAGCTTGTACTTCTTTGCACTGTACATCAAACCAACAACACAGGATATTCAGTGGACTAAAACGTTTAGTTACCTAGTAGAGGATATTGGTTACCATTTGGTTACCTAGTACAGTGTTTCTGACTTGCCTAGTTAAACAAATAAAAAAATACTGTTTCCCAACTCCAGTCCTCCGGTACCGCCAACAGCACACATTGTTGTTGTAACCTCGGGCAAAGTCACCTGATTGGGGTTTGGGGCAGCAGGTAGCCTAGTGGTTGAGCCAGTTACTGAAAGGTTGCTAGATCGATTCCCCGAGCTGACAAGGTAAAAATATGTCGTTCTGCCCCTGAACAAGGCAGTTAACCCACTGTTCCTAGGCCCTCATTGTAAAAAATAATATGTTCTTAACTGACTTGCCTAGTTAAATAAAGGTAAAATAAATAAAAAACATTTTTTAAATGAAGTCATCCAGGGCTTGATGACTAGTTGACAAGTTGAGTCAGGTGTGCTTGTGTTTACTGTTAGGAATCATTGTCCTAGTAGTTACCTAGTAAGATACCTAGTAGATACCTAGTAGATACCTAGTAAGATACCTAGTAGATACCTAGTAGATACCTAGTAAGATACCTAGTAGTTACCTAGTAAGATACCTAGTAGTTACCTAGTAGATACCTAGTAGATACCTAGTAGTTACCTAGTTAGATACCTAGTTAGATACCTAGTTAGATACCTAGTAGTTACCTAGTAGATACCTAGTAAGATACCTAGTAGATACCTAGTAGATACCTAGTAAGATACCTAGTAGTTACCTAGTTAGATACCTAGTAGTTACCTAGTTAGATACCTAGTAGTTACCTAGTACGATACCTAGTAGTTACCTAGTTAGATACCTAGTAGTTACCTAGTTAGATACCTAGTAGTTACCTAGTTAGTTACCTAGTTAGTTACCTAGTTAGTTACCTAGTAGTTACCTAGTTAGTTACCTAGTAGTTACCTAGTTAGTTACCTAGTAGTTACCTAGTTAGATACCTAGTAGTTACCTAGTAGATACCTAGTAGATACCTAGTAGTTACCTAGTAAGATACCTAGTAAGATACCTAGTAGTTACCTAGTAAGATACCTAGTAGTTACCTAGTAGATACCTAGTAGTTACCTAGTAAGATACCTAGTAAGATACCTAGTAAGATACCTAGTAAGATACCTAGTAGTTACCTAGTAGTTACCTAGTAGTTACCTAGTAGTTACCTAGTAGATACCTAGTAAGATACCTAGTAAGATACCTAGTAGTTACATAGTTAGATACCTAGTAGTTACCTAGTAGATACCTAGTAAGATACCTAGTAGATACCTAGTAGATACCTAGTAAGATACCTAGTAGTTACCTAGTAAGATACCTAGTAGTTACCTAGTTAGATACCTAGTAGTTACCTAGTTAGATACCTAGTAGTTACCTAGTAGATAGCTAGTAAGATACCTAGTAGATACCTAGTAGATACCTAGTAGATACCTAGTAGTTACCTAGTAAGATACCTAGTAGTTACCTAGTTAGATACCTAGTAGTTACCTAGTTAGATACCTAGTAGTTACCTAGTTAGATACCTAGTAGATACCTAGTAAGATACCTAGTAGATACCTAGTAGTTACCTAGTTAGATACCTAGTAGTTACCTAGTTAGATACCTAGTAGTTACCTAGTTAGATACCTAGTAGTTACCTAGTTAGATACCTAGTAGTTACCTAGTTAGATACCTAGTAGTTACCTAGTTAGATACCTAGTAGTTACCTAGTTAGTTACCTAGTAGTTACCTAGTTAGTTACCTAGTAGTTACCTAGTTAGTTACCTAGTAGTTACATAGTTAGATACCTAGTAGTTACCTAGTAGATACCTAGTAAGATACCTAGTAGATACCTAGTAGATACCTAGTAAGATACCTAGTAGTTACCTAGTAAGATACCTAGTAGTTACCTAGTTAGATACCTAGTAGTTACCTAGTTAGATACCTAGTAGTTACCTAGTAGATAGCTAGTAAGATACCTAGTAGATACCTAGTAGATACCTAGTAGATACCTAGTAGTTACCTAGTAAGATACCTAGTAGTTACCTAGTTAGATACCTAGTAGTTACCTAGTTAGATACCTAGTAGTTACCTAGTTAGATACCTAGTAGATACCTAGTAAGATACCTAGTAGATACCTAGTAGTTACCTAGTTAGATACCTAGTAGTTACCTAGTTAGATACCTAGTAGTTACCTAGTTAGATACCTAGTAGTTACCTAGTTAGATACCTAGTAGTTACCTAGTTAGATACCTAGTAGTTACCTAGTTAGATACCTAGTAGTTACCTAGTTAGTTACCTAGTAGTTACCTAGTTAGTTACCTAGTAGTTACCTAGTTAGTTACCTAGTAGTTACCTAGTTAGTTACCTAGTAGTTACCTAGTAGTTACCTAGTTAGATACCTAGTAGTTACCTAGTAGATACCTAGTAAGATACCTAGTAAGATACCTAGTAGATACCTAGTAAGATGCCTAGTAGTTACCTAGTAAGATACCTAGTAGATAGCTAGTAAGATACCTAGTAGATACCTAGTAGTTACCTAGTAGATAGCTAGTAAGATACCTAGTAGATACCTAGTAGATACCTAGTAAGATACCTAGTAGTTACCTAGTAAGATACCTAGTAGTTACCTAGTAGTTACCTAGTAGATACCTAGTAGATACCTAGTAAGATACCTAGTAAGATACCTAGTAGATACCTAGTAAGATACCTAGTAGTTACCTAGTAAGATACCTAGTAGTTACCTAGTAGATACCTAGTAGTTACCTAGTAGATACCTAGTAGATACCTAGTAGATACCTAGTAGTTACCTAGTAAGATACCTAGTAGTTACCTAGTAGTTACCTAGTAAGATACCTAGTAAGATACCTAGTAGTTACCTAGTTAGATACCTAGTAGTTACCTAGTAGATAGCTAGTAAGATACCTAGTAGATACCTAGTAGATACCTAGTAAGATACCTAGTAGTTACCTAGTAAGATACCTAGTAGTTACGTAGTTAGATACCTAGTAGTTACCTAGTTAGATACCTAGTAGTTACCTAGTAGATAGCTAGTAAGATACCTAGTAGATACCTAGTAGATACCTAGTAAGATACCTAGTAGATACCTAGTAGTTACCTAGTACGATACCTAGTAGTTACCTAGTTAGATACCTAGTAGTTACCTAGTTAGATACCTAGTAGTTACCTAGTTAGATACCTAGTAGTTACCTAGTTAGATACCTAGTAGTTACCTAGTTAGTTACCTAGTAGTTACCTAGTTAGTTACCTAGTAGTTACCTAGTTAGTTACCTAGTAGTTACCTAGTTAGTTACCTAGTAGTTACCTAGTAGTTACCTAGTTAGATACCTAGTAGTTACCTAGTAGATACCTAGTAAGATACCTAGTAGTTACCTAGTAAGATACCTAGTAGTTACCTAGTAGATACCTAGTAGATACCTAGTAGTTACCTAGTAAGATACCTAGTAAGATACCTAGTAGTTACCTAGTAGATACCTAGTAGATACCTAGTAGTTACCTAGTAAGATACCTAGTAGATACCTAGTAAGATACCTAGTAAGATACCTAGTAGTTACCTAGTAAGATACCTAGTAGTTACCTAGTAGATACCTAGTAGATACCTAGTAGTTACCTAGTAAGATACCTAGTAGATACCTAGTAAGATACCTAGTAGTTACCTAGTAGTTACCTAGTAGTTACCTAGTAGTTACCTAGTAGTTACCTAGTTAGATACCTAGTAGTTACCTAGTTAGATACCTAGTAGTTACCTAGTAGATAGCTAGTAAGATACCTAGTAGATACCTAGTAGATACCTAGTAAGATACCTAGTAGATACCTAGTAGTTACCTAGTAAGATACCTAGTAGTTACCTAGTTAGATACCTAGTAGTTACCTAGTTAGATACCTAGTAGTTACCTAGTTAGATACCTAGTAGATACCTAGTAAGATACCTAGTAGATACCTAGTAAGATACCTAGTAGTTACCTAGTTAGATACCTAGTAGTTACCTAGTTAGATACCTAGTAGTTACCTAGTTAGATACCTAGTAGTTACCTAGTTAGATACCTAGTAGTTACCTAGTTAGATACCTAGTAGTTACCTAGTTAGTTACCTAGTAGTTACCTAGTTAGTTACCTAGTAGTTACCTAGTTAGTTACCTAGTAGTTACCTAGTTAGTTACCTAGTAGATACCTAGTAAGATACCTAGTAGTTACCTAGTAAGATACCTAGTAGATAGCTAGTAAGATACCTAGTAGATACCTAGTAGATACCTAGTAGTTACCTAGTAGATAGCTAGTAAGATACCTAGTAGATACCTAGTAGATACCTAGTAAGATACCTAGTAGTTACCTAGTAAGATACCTAGTAGTTACCTAGTAGTTACCTAGTAGATACCTAGTAGATACCTAGTAAGATACCTAGTAAGATACCTAGTAGATACCTAGTAAGATACCTAGTAGTTACCTAGTAAGATACCTAGTAGTTACCTAGTAGATACCTAGTAGTTACCTAGTAGATACCTAGTAGATACCTAGTAGATACCTAGTAGTTACCTAGTAAGATACCTAGTAGTTACCTAGTAGTTACCTAGTAAGATACCTAGTAAGATACCTAGTAGTTACCTAGTAAGATACCTAGTAGTTACCTAGTTAGATACCTAGTAGTTACCTAGTAGATAGCTAGTAAGATACCTAGTAGATACCTAGTAGTTACCTAGTAAGATACCTAGTAGTTACCTAGTAGTTACCTAGTAAGATACCTAGTAAGATACCTAGTAGATACCTAGTAGTTACCTAGTTAGTTACCTAGTAGTTACCTAGTAGTTACCTAGTAGATACCTAGTAGTTACCTAGTAAGATACCTAGTAAGATACCTAGTAGATACCTAGTAGTTACCTAGTTAGTTACCTAGTAGTTACCTAGTAGTTACCTAGTAAGATACCTAGTAAGATACCTAGTAGTTACCTAGTAGATCCTGCAGAGCCTTCTCTTTGGCTGTTATCTGGTCCTCACAAGCTTTAATGCTGCTTTCCAGCTCTTCTTTTTCTGACTGGATCATCAGCAGCTGCTTGGCCAGAGGGTTCTGGCAGTAACTCTCTTTGTGCTGCTGGAAAACCTTCCTGTAGCGCTCTATTCTCTCCTGGTACACTTTCCTACAGCAGACACATTGGAGGCCTAAGTATAACCCATTCAATTATACGGGTTGTCTAATAATTCTGTGCTTTTTCACTGTAAATGACCATGATGTAAATGTCAAGACAGAATGTAGGCCTACATGTCTTGATTACAGTTGTCTCGTCTCCTCTCCAATTCAGCCTGCAGCGTCTTCTCATAATGCAGCAGGAGGCCGTTAGTTCCCTTTAGACTGCAAGAGAGGGGGGTACCATGATACAAGAATTCACAGCAGGGGCTGTATTCACAGCAGGGGCTGTATTCACAAAGTGTCTCAGAGTGCTGTCCAGGATCAGGTCCCCCTGTCTATATGATGATATTCATTATCATATACTGTAAAGGGCAAAACTGATCCTAGATCAGCACTCCTACACTAGACTGTAAATGGGTCTTTCTATAAACGAGGGTACCAACCTACACTACAGGCCTGGCTGTACATGGGTCTTTCTATAAACTAGGGTACCAACCTACACTACAGGCCTGGCTGTACATGGGTCTTTCTATAAACTAGGGTACCAACCTATTGAGGGGGAGGGGGTTCTATATCCTTATTCTTAAAGTGGTAATGGGGGAGGGGGTTCTATATCCTTATTCTTAAAGTGGTAATGACCTACCTTCTATTGAGGAGGAGGGGGTTCTATATCCTTATTCTTAAAGTGGTAATGACTAACCTTCTATTGGGGGGGTGGAGGTTCTATATCCTTATTCTTAAAGTGGTAATGACCTACCTTCTATTGGGGGGGTGGAGGTTCTATATCCTTATTCTTAAAGTGGTAATGACCTACCTTCTATTGAGGAGGGGGTTCTATATCCTTATTCTTAAAGTGGTAATGGCCTACCTTCTATTGAGGAGGAGGGGGTTCTATATCCTTATTCTTAAAGTGGTAATGACTAACCTTCTATTGGGGGGGTGGAGGTTCTATATCCTTATTCTTAAAGTGGTAATGACCTACCTTCTATTGAGGGGGAGGGGGTTCTATATCCTTATTCTTAGTGGTAATGGCCTACCTTCTATTGAGGGGGAGGGGGTTCTATATCCTTATTCTTAGTGGTAATGACCTACCTTCTATTGAGGGGGAGGGGGTTCTATATGCCTAGTAGAGGCATATGACACTGGATGTCATTAGGTGAATGCACCAATTTGTAAGTCGCTCTGGATAAGAGCGTCTGCTAAATGACTTAAATGTAAATGTATATCCTTATTCTTAGTGGTAATGGCCTACCATCTATTGAGGGGGAGGGGGTTCTATATCCTTATTCTTAAAGTGGTAATGACCTACCTTCTATTGGGGGGGAGGGGGTTCTATATCCTTATTCTTAAAGTGGTAATGACCTACCTTCTATTGAGAAGGAGGGGGTTCTATATCCTTATTCTTAAAGTGGTAATGGCCTACCTTCTATTGAGGGGGTTCTATATCCTTATTCTTAAAGTGGTAATGACCTACCTTCTATTGAGGGGGTTCTATATCCTTATTCTTAAAGTGGTAATGGCCTACCTTCTATTGAGGGGGTTCTATATCCTTATTCTTAAAGTGGTAATGGCCTACCTTCTATTGAGGGGCTTCTATATCCTTATTCTTAAAGTGGTAATGGCCTACCTTCTATTGAGGAGGAGGGGGTTCTATATCCTTATTCTTAAAGTGGTAATGGCCTACCTTCTATTGAGGAGGAGGGGGTTCTAAACTATTAAGTACAGTTATAGAAACCAATTGTACAACATTTAGGTCCTTGGAAATTATAATGAAGTACTTAAAAAAAGTCCCTGAAAGTCCTTGAATTTGACTTGATGAACCCTGCTTAAAGTATGTATAGTTATGGGGCAATTTGCATATTATCCCTTGCATTCCTCTAGTCTAAGTACACATGTGGAACTGCATGAAAAACCTTCTTATTTTTGTTTCAAACCATTTTGAAATGTTGATTCTAATGTCACACAATGGCCCCATTATTTATAAAGACCCACCTACAAAAAACACAACACACTTTACCTTTTCGTATTGCCTTTGAGATGCTTCACAATGTTCTGCTTATGATAAGATTCCTCCTCAAGCTTCCTGATGTTTTTCTGGAACCCTTTGATGTAGGATTTCTTCTCAGCAACATTGGCTTTGCCGACTGGTGAGACAATAAAATAAACTGATTAATGAACGTCATACAGCTAAAACATAAGACAACCACAACAGAAATTGTTACCTATGGCCTGCCCTTGATATGATGTTATTAAAGGCCTGAGAGACTGTAGGATTGTCCCACTTCTTTTTGTTTCATCAAGTTTTTCAATTGATAGGATTCATACAATAGATCCTATACCGTGCATTAGGAAAGTATTCAGACCCCTTGACTTTTTCCACATTTTGTTACGTTACAGCCTTATTCTAAAATTGATTAAATTATATTTGTTCCTCATCAATCTACACAATACCCCATAAAGACAAAGCGAAAACAGTTTTTTTAAACATTTTTGCAAATGTATTAAAAATAAAAAACAGAAATACCTTATTTACATAAGAATTCAGACACTTTGCTATGAGACTCGAAATGCAGATTGTGTCGAGGCACAGATCTGGGGAAGGGTACCAAAAAATGTCTGCAGCATTGAATGTCTCAAAGAACACAGTGTCCTCCATCATTCTTAAATGGAAGAAGTTTGGAACCACCAAGACTCTTCCCAGAGATGGTATACTAGAGTGACCAGATGGAAGCCACTCCTCACTAAAAGACACATGACAGCTCGCTTGGAGTTTGCCAAAAGGCACCTAAAGGACTCTCAGACCATAAGTAAAAACATTCTCTGGTTTGATGAAACCAGGATTGCACTTTTTTTCCTGAATGCCAAGCGTCATGTCTGGAGGAAACCTGGCACCATCCCTATGGTGAAGCATGGTGGTGGCAGCACCATGCTGTGGGGATGTTTTTCAGTGGCAGGGAGACTAGTCAGGATCGAGGGAAAGGTGAACGGAGCAAAGCACAAAGAGATCCTTGACGAAAACTTGATCCAAAGAGCTCAGGACCTCAGACTGAGGGAGAAGGTTCATCTTCCAACAGAACAATGACCCTAAGCACACAGCCAAGACAACGCAGGAGTGACTTCGTGACAAGTCTCAATGTCCTTGAGTGGCCCAGCCAGAGCCCGGACTTGAACCCGATCGAACATCTCTGGAGAGACCTGAAAATAGCTGTCTCCATTCAACCTGACAGAGCTTGAGAGAATGGGAGAAACTCCCCAAATACCGGTGTGCCAAGCTTGTCGCGTCATACCCAAGAAGACTTGAGGCTGTAATCGCTGCCAAAGGTGCTTCAACAAAAGTACAGAGTAAAGGGTCTGAATACTTATGCAAATGTGATATTGCCTGGTTTTGTTATTTTATAAATTTGCAAACATTTCTAAAAACCTGTCTTTGCTTTGTCAATATGGGTTATTGTCTGTAGATTGATGTGGGGAGGGATGGACGATTAAAATACATTTTAGAATAAGGCTTTAACGTAACAAAATGTGGAAAAAGTCAAGGGGTGTCACGCCCTGACCTGAGATTTCTATGTTTTCTTTATATTTTGGTTAGGTCAGGGTGTGACGAGGGTGGGTACGTTAGTTTTTGTAATAGTGCATCTAACCCCCCCCCCCCCCCTTAGAGTTAGATGCACTATTGTAAAGTGGTTGTTCCACTGGACATCATAAGGTGAATGCACCAACTTGTAAGTCGCTCTGGATAAGAGCGTCTGCTAAATGACTTAAATGTAAATGTAAATGTGTACTGTCTAGGGTTTTTGTAGGTATAGGGTGTTTGTAGGTCTAGGTGATTTGTAATTCTATGGTGGCCTGATATGGTTCCCAATCAGAGGCAGCTGTTTATCGTTGTCTCTGATTGGGGATCATATTTAGGTAGCCATTTTCCCTTTGGTGTTCGTGGGTTCTTGTTCTATGTTTAGTTGCCTGTCAGCACTATCCATATAGCTTCACAGTTCGTTTTGTTATTTTGTTAGTTTGTTCAGTGTTCATTCGTTAAAATAAATAAGAATGTACGCATACCACGCTGCGCCTTGGTCTCCTCCTTACAACGGCCGTGGCAAGGGGTCTGAATACTTTCCAAATGTACTGTATATACAGTATGTATATAGAGTGGGGTCCCAAATTATTGACCCCCCCTGATAAGGATGAGCAATAATGACTCTATAAAATAAATAATTCAAACACTGAGCTACATTGTATGCTAAAGAAAATGGGAGATTGTATTATACTAATACAATTTCCCAGAGACAGATATTTTCTTTAACAAGTAATGTTTTCTCTCAAAAAGGTTGGGGTAAAAATTATTGACACCCCTAAAGATTCTTGTAAATAATGTGGTCAAAAGTGTAGTATTTGGTCATATTCCTAGCACGCAATGACTACATAAAGCTTGTGACTCTACAGGGAATTTTTACTGAGATTTAAATGTCAGGAATTGTGAAAAACTGAGTTTAAATGTATTTGGCAAAGGTGTATGTAAACTTCCGAATTCAACTGTACCTCAGAATTTGAATTATTTATTTTACACAGTCATTATTGCTCATCTTTTTCAAGGGGGTCAATAATTTGGGACCCCATAGTATGAATATTTTAAAAACTCCCACTCCGCAATCTGAAAGCATATTTAAAATCTCTTGTGAAATAAAAACAGATACATAAATATACCTTACATAGTACATCTATTAAACATACATCACAATACATACATCAGAAATAGTTACAAATGATAGAGATCCATTCATGGATGTACAGGACTGTTGGATAAAAGTTCTGAAATGTCCGTTGCTGCTTTTTTCTGGACACCCTGGCCCTGTGAATCCTGGCCGTGGACAGTTCCATAAGGACAATTTCCTTAAATGTGAGCAGACATTGCTGCAATGGTAACTGATGAGGTGGAATCCACCTTCATACAATACTTTTACTTAGCAGCTGTGGTTCCTGCCAACCACATCTCCATTGGCATTCTGTCAAGTGCAATTCAGTAATCACAAAGCAAAATCCCTATTGGATGTAATGACAATATTTGGTCTATAAGTACAGATTATATCATTGCCTTTCCCCCAGAATTCAACCACCCCCGGGCATTATAGCACATTCTGAAAAGTACCATGGTCCCCTGTGGAGCAGAATTCACATAAAAGCGATGGACTAACATTATCCCACTTCTGACACCAATGTAGCTGTTAACAGCTGGAGCAGGGCTTGAACCTGTCACCATGAGATAGCCAGTCACCCCATATCGCTAGCTGCCTTCTGTGAGGCTACACCATCACTTACTTTGAATCTGTTGATTGATCTGATCCCTCTTCTGAGCGATGTCCCTGGTTTGCAGAGCTGTAAATCAGCAAAGAAAAGCAAACAGTTAGTAAATGAGCTAGTTAGCCATTTAACTCCTGTAAGTCACTAGCTATGGTTAAGGTATAGTGGAATAAAGGTCAAAGTTGAAAACGTACCTAGCTGGAGAAGTAAGCTGTCCATACTGCCCAGGGAATCATGGTCATCCATTTCAATAGGTCTTACAAACAGGGACGGTCAAACGGTTAACAGTTAGCAAGCTGTTAGCTAGCTAGCATTACAACTTTAAGCAAGGTGCAGCAGTAAAACAAAGAATTAAAACGTTATTGGTAGGCGAAAACGAAACTACAGCTCACTTTCAACACAAACGTTTAGGCTACAAATATATATTTTTTAAATCTGTATTTTAAATCTTGGCTATAGCTGACTAACTGACACTTGACACGCTAGCGAACTGAGCGTAACGTTAGCTTCTACCTGCGTCGACTGTGTTGTTAAGGCGACCACGCGCGCGCGGCTGTCCGTCTTCAACTACAGCGCAACGGTTTGGCGCCATCTACTGTATATAGATTTTTCTATTGTTATTGACTGTACTTTCGTTTATTCCATGTGTAACTCTGTGTTGTTTTTTGTCGCACTGCTTTGCTTTATCTTGGCCAGGTCGCAGTTGTAAATGAGAACTTGTTCTTAACTACCTGGTTAAATAAAGGTGAAATTAAATAATTAAATAAAATAACAGAGAGAGAACTCAGGGACATGGCCCTCTCTAAAGAACGTCTGAAGTTGAATATAAAAGCTGAAATAAATCCTTCTCTCTACTATTATTCTGACATTTCACATTCTTAAAATAAAGTAGTGATCCTAACTGACCTAAAACAGGTAATTTTTACTAGGATTAAATGTCAGGAATTGTGAAAAACTGAGTTGAAATGTATTTGGCTTAGGTGTATGTACACTTCCGACTTCAACTGTATCAAAGCTGCAGGCTAAAGTTAAATCTAGACTTGGTTTCCTCTATCGTAATTGCTCCTCTTTCACCCCAGCTGCCAAACTAACCCTGATTCAGATGACCATCCTACCTATGCTAGATTACGGAGACATAATTTATAGATCGGCAGGTAAGGGTGCTCTCGAGCGGCTAGATGTTCTTTACCATTCGGCCATCAGATTTGCCACCAATGCTCCTTATAGGACACGTCACTGCACTCTATGCTACTCTGTAAACTGGTCATCTCTGTATACCCGCCGCAAGACCCACTGGTTGATGCTTATTTATAAAACCCTCTTAGGCCTCACTCCCCCCTATCTGAGATATCTACTGCAGCCCTCATCCTCCACATACAACACCCGTTCTGCCAGTCACATTCTGTTAAAGGTGCCCAAAGCACACACATCCCTGGGTCACTCCTCTTTCAGTTCGCTGCAGCTAGCAACTGGAACGAGCTGCAACAAACACTCAAACTGGACAGTTTTATCTCAATTTCTTCACTCAGACTCAATCATGGACACTCTTACTGACAATTGTGGCTGCTTCGCGTGATGTATTTTTATCTCTACCTTCTTGCCCTTTGTGCTGTTGTCTGTGCCCAATAGTGTTTGTTCCATGTTGTGCTGCTGCCATGTTGTGTTGCTACCATGTTGTTGTCATGTTGTGTTGCTACCATGCTGTGTTGTCATGTGTTGCTGCCTTGCTATGTTGTTGTCTTAGGTAACTGTTTATGTAGTGTTGTTGTCTCTCTAGTCATGATGGGTGTTTTGTCCTATATTTATATTTCATTTATTTGTATTTTTAATCCCAGCCCTCCGTCCCGCAGGAGACCTTTTGCCTTTTGGTAGACTGTCATTGTAAATAAGATTTTTTTTAACTGACTTGCCTAGTTAAATAAAGGTATACATATTTTTTAAATATATAAAAAAAATAATGACAGCTGTGATGGAAAATACAATTTTATAAATGCTGACAGATAATTTGTTAGTTTTACATGGTGGGATCTATTTGTGTCTGTAAAATTAATTATGCGAGGAATGGCGGTGGAAATGCCCTAATGTGTAAATATTGATATAATGACCATCATATGAAGGAAACTTGGAGTCAGTGGATGATATGGTGTGTGGTCCTCCCACTAGGATTTGGGAAATCTTGCAGTTTATTAGGCTACAGATTAAATAACTCACAATGAACTTCACACGGTGGTGAAAGTGCAGTGATGAGGGTCTGATTCTTATACGGAATTTTAGAATATTCGCATGAAAATCTGTCGACAATTGGATGGAAGCCTAGCTAGTAGGAACCATTCCTACCTTACGTTTGCTTCCCCTCCGGACTCATGAAAAAGCGAGGGAAAGGAAATTAAGATGGCGCGTTCAGCGAAGGCAAGTTCTTCGAGATGTATTGACTCATATCTTGCAAGCTATTATTTATTTATGTTCAAGAACACTAGATAATTATGAAATAATTAATAATATCTAGATGCTAGTCCTTACATTTTAGTAGTGCATTTTTCCATTAGTTTGTTAACAAGCGGACTAAACTCCCAAGTGAACGAAGTCCTTCACCGTGGAGTTTAGTCCGCTAGAATCACTCAGCTAAGTTAGCTAATGAACTTTAGCTAGCTAACGTTAGTTGTTTGTGATGATATTGGTGATTTACGCCATGGCTACATTTCTCACTATATCGTCACATCAATCCAGGGGTGTATTCATTACGTCTTGCGACGGAAACCTTATGCAGTTTAACAACCAAACTGAAACGATACGGGGAAGGTCTTAGCTACCTGAATTTGTCAATGAAAACTCAGTTTGAAGTAAACCGTTTCGCAATAGAATCGGCGTAATACACCATAGGGGTGTGATCGTTCAGTTTTGCAACTGCATTGTTGGGTTTAGAGCTTGCAAGGAAGGCGTTTCACTGTACTTGTGCATGTGACATTGAAACTTGAGAGAATGTAGGTCCTTCCCCATTCCTTTTGCTTCTGTTTAAGATAAGTTTTCCAACTGCATCGGTGTAATGAATACAGCCCAGGAAATGTGTTAGTGTCTGTAAACCCGCCCCCTTCTGGAGATAAGTGGGCCTTGCCCTTGTGTTCTCCCAAACAAAGACAGCCTCTTGATCAAAGGATGGGTCTAACTGCTGCTGTTTACATGCATTACTAACTATGAGTCAGAACACAACACCAGTATGTGTATTGTATTTGAATCATTAAAAGTATGTCATCTCTGTGTTGCTAAACTAGACAGCGTTGGTTCTGTGTCTGGATGTGGGTTTCTCCATGTCCAACTCTGCCCCGGGACAGGAACCGCCCTTCCAACAGGCCAAGAAAGTCATCCAGAAGTTTGTTCAGCGCCAGGTACTCTCTCTGATTCTGTGGGTGAATCTCCAATTGTATTTCCTAGATTCCTCATGTCCTCTTTCCTTGCATCCTTCTCAAAACCCATTGGAGGAGAAGATCAGAGGGGAGGAACCTCAGATCTTTTGCTCCAATGTGTTTTGAGAAGGAGACAAGGGAGGAAGCGAGCAATCAAGTAAACATTATTGTGATTCTTTTTTATAAAGAAACTGTGGGTGTGTTCCAAAATGCATACTTGTCTTCTTTCTAGAGCGTATAGCAAGTACGGAAGTTACTTGTGTTCTGTCTAGAGCATGTAGCGAGTACGGAAGTTACTTGTGTTCTGTCTAGAGCATGTAGCGAGTATGGAAGTTACTTGTGTTCTGTCTAGAGCATGTAGTGTGTACGGAAGTTACTTGTGTTCTGTCTAGAGCGTGTAGCGTGTACGGAAGTTACTTGTGTTCTGTCTAGAGCATGTAGTGTGTACGGAAGTTACTTGTGTTCTGTCTAGAGCGTGTAGCGAGTATGGAAGTTACTTGTGTTCTGTCTAGAGCATGTAGTGTGTATGGAAGTTACTTGTGTTCTGTCTAGAGCATGTAGTGTGTATGGAAGTTACTTGTGTTCTGTCTAGAGCATGTAGTGTGTACGGAAGTTACTTGTGTTCTGTCTAGAGCGTGTAGCGAGTATGGAAGTTACTTGTGTTCTGTCTAGAGCATGTAGTGTGTACGGAAGTTACTTGTGTTCTGTCTAGAGCGTGTAGCGAGTATGGAAGTTACTTGTGTTCTGTCTAGAGCATGTAGTGTGTATGGAAGTTACTTGTGTTCTGTCTAGAGCGTGTAGCGTGTACGGAAGTTACTTGTGTTCTGTCTAGAGCGTGTAGCGAGTATGGAAGTTACTTGTGTTCTGTCTAGAGCATGTAGCGAGTATGGAAGTTACTTGTGTTCTGTCTAGAGCATGTAGTGTGTACGGAAGTTACTTGTGTTCTGTCTAGAGCATGTAGCGAGTATGGAAGTTACTTGTGTTCTGTCTAGAGCATGTAGTGTGTACGGAAGTTACTTGTGTTCTGTCTAGAGCATGTAGCGAGTTTGGAAGTTACTTGTGTTCTGTCTAGAGCATGTAGTGTGTACGGAAGTTACTTGTGTTCTGTCTAGAGCATGTAGCGAGTATGGAAGTTACTTGTGTTCTGTCTAGAGCGTGTAGCGAGTTTGCATATGAGAACCCAAAGTTTTATTTTGAAGTAACTAAAACGTAAATCTAGGCTATGTTGAATGGGCGTAGATGGTGATGGCTTTCTTACTGCAGCCAAGAGTCACATTTATGCATGACGTCAGTTAGTCCTGTACTGGAAAAGTGTCTGTAAGCGTACTTTGGAGGTCTGGAAAACAAATCAAGCATGGGGAGCATACTTTTTCATTCTCTTTGCCGGGGAGGCTATCCCATAACACCTTGCGACACAGCGGAAGTTCCCCAAACTAAGTAATTGATGGCAAACTGTAAGTATTACAGTTATTCATTCTCCAAATTATAATTTATTTTCATATGAATTTTGAACTCAAATGTTTAGTCACTGCTTTTTATCAGCCCGTTAGCCGAGCTAAGTTAGCTCGTCAGATGCGATGATGGCTAGCTAATAGGCAAGCTCTTCCTGGTCCTGGTTCCTGGTCACCAGGACAGATGTATAGAAGTTGGGAACCTCCCATCCATCAGGAAACACCCTATCCCAGGAGTTTATTCAGCAGTGTGCAACATCACTATGTTAGAAGTAGATCCACACGTTATTCTCTATCATGCAGAATTGTTAGCTCATTGTAACATATGCAGCAATTTTTTAAAAATTATTTTATTTAATGAGGCAAATGGTTTCTTCCCCAAGGTACTACACCTTGTGCACATTTTTATTCCTGCCCAGCACAAACACCGTGTTCAGCTATTCATCATCTATAATTGAGACCACATGTAGTTGTATGCGGTGTTAGTAAAGGGATGAAACAAAACCTGTAAACTCCTGTCCTGTATATAATAACAAAAATAACCTGTGGCTGTCATGACTTCATTTGTCCTCAAATACCAAACAATCTGTTCAATGTTCATCTCCTTGATGTCCCTTACTTGGGGATGCTAAAAGGTTGATTCTACTGAGCCATTTACTTTATGTTCGTATTGTCTGTTATTTATTGTTACATTGTCAAGAAGGAACCTGCAAGTAAGCATTTCATTGGACCATGTGTATCCTTCCTGTACATACGACTATGGAAACTACAATGGACTGTGTTCTTAAATAAAATAAAAATGGACTGTTCTCATGGACTGTGTTTTAAGGATTCATGCACAGATACAGGAAAACCAATACATGGGTTAATATTATTAAAAATGGCAAGTGTTGATGTCTCCCCATGGAGGCTGGGGCATCTGGGGGCTGCAGTTCATCTGTCCAATCCCCTGCAGAGAGAAAAAGACATTCATAATATTACAATGGTGTAATCATTTAATATATATTCCTGTTTGATATGCATGCATATAATTACATTGAACATGTTCCCCGTTATAATATGCCAGTGTTTTGTATCCAAGGCATTTAGCTTACATTAGGATGACGAAGTCTAGGCCTTCTAATCTAGTTGTATTGTATCAAATCGCTTATCAACGTTAGTTACATTATTAATGGATAAGGTGAATGTAAAACCAAGCTATTGTGAACATCAGTGTCATTTAATAATATGCATCAGTGTTATAGTTGTATAAATGTATCACAATGCAAACTTGTCATTGGAAAGTAAACACCAGCAGTCCTAATGCAATTAAAGCTCCACAGTGAAACACCACTATTCATCCTTCTTAAACACTAAGCAAAATTGCTTATTTCACTATTTCAGATATTTTTTGGTTATCTTCAGCACAATGCATAAAAGCTTACCTGTCCCTCCCGAGTGGCGCAGCGGTCTAAGGCACTGCAGTGCTTGAGGCGTCACTACAGACCCGAGTTCGATCCCAGGCTGTGTCACAACCGGCCGTGACCGGGAGTCCCATACGGTGGCGCACAATTGGCCCAGTGTCGTCCACGTTAGGGGAGTGTTTCGCCGGGGGTGGGTTTTACTTGTCTCATTGTGCTCCAGTGACTCCTTGTGGTGGGCCGGGCGCCTGCAGGCTGACTTCGGTCGTCAGTTGAACTGTTTCCTCCGACTCATTGGTTATGCGGGCGGGTGTTAAGGAGCGCGGTTTGGTGGGTCATGTTTTGGAGGACGCATGACTCGACCTTCGCCTCTCCCGAGCCCGTTGGGGAGTTGCAGCGATGAGACAAGTTCGTAATTGGATATCACGAAATTGGGGTGAAGGAGGTAAAACCTTAACTGTCATACGTCCACAACGATGTAGCAGCAGACTAAGGAATTTGTGAGAGGAGGACACCACATAAAATGATTCTGGTTGTCAACTTAATTCAGGTACTGAGAATTCTGTTACTTGTCATTCGTGTTAGAACTCAATGAATATATTTACATGCACACTAATAATAAAATATTTTAAACTGATTGTCAGAAGGCCGGGTATTGTGGTAGTCATGAAAAAACCTTACCTCTGACCGTACGCCATCTTAAAAACGTCTTATGGCTGAGATCCCATTAACGGGATCGTTATGACAACAGCCAGTGAAAGTGCGGGGCGCCAAATTCAAAACAACAGAAATCTCATAATAGAAATTCCTCAAACATACAAGTATTTCACACCATTTTAAAGATACACTTCTTGTTAATCCCACCACAGTGTCTGATTTCAAATAGGCTTTACAGCGAAGGCACCACAAACTATTATGTTAGGTGAGTGCCTATTCACAGAAAAACACAGCCATTTTTTCCAGCCAAAGAGAGGAGTCACAAAAAGCAGAAATAGAGATAAATTCATCACTAACCTTTGATCTTCATCAGATGACACTCATAGGACATCATGTTACACAATACATGTATGTTTTGTTCGATGAAGTTCATATTTATATAAAAAAATCTCAGTATACATTGGCGCGTTATGTTCAGTAGTTCCAAAAACATCCGGTGATTTTGCAGAGAGCCATAAATGTTCATCATAAATGTTGATGAAAATACAAGTATTATACATGGAACTTTAGATAAACTTCTCCTTAATGCAACCGCTGTGTCAGATAAAAAATAAAAAATAACTTTACAGAAAAAGCAAACCATGCAATAATCTGAGTACGGCGCTCAGAGCCCAAAACAACCATAAAGATATCCGCCATGTTGTGTAGTCAACAGAAATCAGAAATAGCATTATAAATATTCACTTACCTTTGATGATCTTCATCAGAATGCACTCCCAGGAATCCCAGTTCCACAATACATTTTTGATTTGTTCCATAAAGTTAATCATTTATGCCCTTTTGTTAGCGCGTTCAGTTCACAAATCAAAATTCATGACGCGCGTTCACTAGGAGCAGAAGAAAAGTCAAAAAGTCCCGTTACAGTCCGTAGAAACATGTCAAACGATGTATAGAATCAATCATTAGGATGTTTTTAACATAAATCTTCAATAATGTTCCAACCGGAGAATTCCTTTTTCTGTAGAAATGCAATGGAACAGAGCTCGCTCTCACGTGAACGAGCGTCACGAGCTCATGGCACTCTGCCAGACACCTGGCTCAAACAGCCCTTATGAGCCTCCACTTCACAGTAGAAGCATCACACAAGGTTCTAAAGACTGTTGACATCTAGTGGAAGCCTTAGGAAGTGCAATATGACCAATATCCCACTGTATATTCGATAGGCCAAGAGTTGAAAACCTACAAACCTCAGATTTCCCACTTCCTGGTTGGATTCTTTCTCTGGTTTTTGCCTGCCATATGAGTTCTGTTTATACTCACAGACATCATTCAAACAGTTTTAGAAACTTCAGAGTGTTTTCTATCCAAATATACTAATAATATGCATATATTAGCAACTGGGACTGAGTAGCAGGCAGTTTACTCTGGGCACCTTATTCATCCACGCTACTCAATACTGCCCCCAGCCATAAGAAGTTAATTGTCGTATGGTCAAAATCGAGGTTAGCGTATGCCGATTAAAACACCTGGTTTTCTGCGCAGTCTTTTAAATTATTAGGATGTGAACATCTTAATCAGGGTTCCAGCTGGGTATTTGATCTGCACATTTGCTAGCACTGGGTATGCGTGAGTTCGGGGGGGGTGCATATTTATAAATAGTTTTCACAAACTTTGTGTCTGAGCTCAGAATCAAATAGTCTTGACAAAAATAACATGGCCACTGTGGTAGAACGTTTGTTTTATTGGTAATTTTCTGCATGTATCAAAGTCACAGGGAGCCTGATTTCAGATGTGTCCATGGAAACAGGATTATTAGGGAAATCGTTATTCTTGCGAAGCATGTAAACAAACTATTATATTAACATAACTATCCATGTAACCATGCTCAATGTACAGTGCCTTCGGAAAGTATTCAGACCCCTTGACTTTTTCCACATTTTATTAAGTTACAGCCTTATTCCAAAATGTATTAACTTGTTTTTTCCCCCCTCAATCTACACACAATACCCCATAATGACATCACAATACCCCATAATGACATCACAATACCCCATAATAACAAAACAAAAACAGTTTTTTAGGAAATGTTGCTTATTTATAAAACAAAACAAAAAAAACATCACATTTACATAAGTATTCAGACCCTTTACTCAGTACTTTGTTGAAGCACCTTTGGCAGCGATTACAGCCTCCAGTCTTCTTGGGTATGACGCTACAAGCTTGGCACACCTGTATTTGGGGAGTTTCTCCCATTCTTCTCTGCAGATCCTCTCAAGCTCTGTCAGGTTGGATGGGGAGCGTCGCTGCACAGCTATTTTCAGGTCTCTCCAGAGATGTTTGATCAGGTTCAAGCCCGGGTTCTGGCTGGGCCACTCAAGGACATTCAGAGACTTGTCCAGAAGCCACTACCGTGTTGTCTTGGCTGTGTGCTTAGGGTCATTGTCCTGTTGGAAGGTGAACCTTCACCCCAGTCTGAGGTCCTGAGTGCTCTGGAGCAGGTTTTCATCAAGGATCTCTCTACTTTGCTCCGTTCATCTTTCCCTCGATCCCGATTAGTCTCCCAGTCCCTGCCGCTAAAAACATCTCCACAGCATGATGCTGCCACCACCATGCTTCACCGTAGGGATGGTGCCAGGTTTCCTCCAGATGTGATGCTTGTCATTCAGGCCAAAGAGTTCAATTTTGGTTTCATCAGATTAGAGAATCTTGTTTCTCATGGTCTGAGAGTCCTTTAAGTGCCTTTTGGCAAACTCCAAGTGGGCTGTCATGTTCCTTTTACTGAGGAGTGGCTTCTGTCTGGCCACTCCACCATAAAGGCCTGATTGGGTGGAGTGCTGCAGAGACCAGGCTCTATCTGAACTACAGTCTGCCTTCATTGTATTACAGAAACACTTTATTGACCTGAAATTAGTGTTGAATGCAGCTTAAACTAAGTATGTTGTTCTCTAGAGCGCATACCAGTTAACCATATGTACTGTTGATGGTGTCCACATGTACTGTTGATGGTGTCCATATGTACTGTTGATGGTGTCCATATGTACTGTTGATGGTGTCCACATGTACTGTTGATGGTGTCCATATGTACTGTTGATGGTGTCCACATGTACTGTTGATGGTGTCCACATGTACTGTTGATGGTGTCCACATGTACTGTTGATGGTGTCCATATGTACTGTTGATGGTGTCCATATGTACTGTTGATGGTGTCCACGGGTACTGTTGATGGTGTCCATGTGTACTGTTGATGGTGTCCATGTGTACTGTTGATGGTGTCCATGTGTACTGTTGATGGTGTCCATGTGTACTGTTGATGGTGTCCACGGGTACTGTTGATGGTGTCCACGGGTACTGTTGATGGTGTCCACGGGTACTGTTGATGGTGTCCACGGGTACTGTTGATGGTGTCCATGTGTACTGTTGATGGTGTCCATGTGTACTGTTGATGGTGTCCATGTGTACTGTTGATGGTGTCCACGGGTACTGTTGATGGTGTCCACGGGTACTGTTGATGGTGTCCACGGGTACTGTTGATGGTGTCCACGGGTACTGTTGATGGTGTCCACGGGTACTGTTGATGGTGTCCACGGGTACTGTGCAGATATTTCTATTAGACTCACCTATTCTGACCAAATAGCTATTCATAAACATTACAAAAAAATACATGTTGTATAGGAAACGATAGATCCATTAGTTCTTAATGCAATCGCAGTGTTAGAATTCTAAAAATATCTTCATTACGAACATAAGACTTAGTTATGGTAAGGGAATAACCAAAACCTGAGCGCAAAGCTACTATTACACAGTTCGACAGATATATGAAATAGCATCACAAAATGGTTCCTACTTTTGCTGATCTTCTATCAGAATGTTGTACAATGGGTCCTTTGTCCAGAACCGTCTTTGTTTGGATTCAGAACGTTCTTTTTCCCTCTTGAATTAGCAAGCACACTGGCCATGCGGCGCTAAGCTCTCCAACGTCAACAAAGTCAAACAACGCAACACGCCTAACGTCCCGAATAAATTTCAATAATCTAATGAAACTATATTGAAAAAACATACTTTAGGATGATATTGTAACATGTAACAAATAAATTCAAAGCCGGAGCTCATATTCGCCCATAACGACAGGTTTCCAGTAGGCAATAGCAGGTCCCCCCACGCGCCTTGCAGACAACAGAAAATGGGGGACACGTTGTTCCAAGAGGGCTCATTCAACGTCAGACAGAGATAATCAACTCCTTTTCCCTCTCACTTCCTCTTGACATCCAGGGGAAGGTGTATGACGTGCACGTATAGTCATACGTATCATGCCCATTTATAGGCAGCGACTTGAACACAGCATCGATTTCAGACTTTCCACTTCCTGGTCACAAAGTGTGCTGCCAAATGAGTTGTGTTTGACCCACAGACAAAATTCAAACGGTTTTAGAAACTAGAGAGTGTTTTCTATCCAATAGTAATAATAATATGCATATTGTACGAGCAAGAATTGAGTACGAGGCTGTTTAAATTTTGAACGATTTTCCCCAAAAGTGAAAACAGCACCCCCTATCCTCAACAGCGTATTGATGAGTTAGGAAGCTGAGAATAAATATGGGCTTCTGCTTTAGAAATAGGTCCTGCCTTGCTGAATAGTAGATAACAGATTATTCAGTTGAGCTTCCTATTGTAGACTATGGTGACATCATCTATATGAACACAGCTGCCACTTCATTAAAGCTGTTAGATGCAGTTTCTCATAGCGCACTGAGCTTTATTACGGGCGACAATTTTAGTACTCATCACTGCATTCTCTACCAGGAAGTTGGTTGGCTCTCTGACGTCATCACTGCATTCTCTACCAGGAAGTTGGTTGGCTCTCTGACGTCATCACTGCATTCTCTACCAGGAAGTTGGTTGGCTCTCTGACGTCATCACTGCATTCTCTACCAGGAAGTTGGTTGGTTCTCTGGCGTCATCACTGCATTCTCTACCAGGAAGTTGGTTGGTTCTCTGACGTCATCACTGCATTCTCTACCAGGAAGTTGGTTGGTTCTCTGACGTCATCACTGCATTCTCTACTAGGAAGTTGGTTGGCTCTCTGACGTCATCACTGCATTCTCTACCAGGAAGTTGGTTGGTTCTCTGACGTCATCACTGCATTCTCTACCAGGAAGTTGGTTGGCTCTCTGACGTCATCACTGCATTCTCTACCAGGAAGTTGGTTGGCTCTCTGACGTCACCACTGCATTCTCTACCAGGAAGTTGGTTGGCTCTCTGACGTCACCACTGCATTCTCTACCAGGAAGTTGGTTGGCTCTCTGACGTCATCACTGCATTCTCTACCATGAAGTTGGTTGGTTCTCTGACGTCATCACTGCATTCTCTACCAGGAAGTTGGTTGGTTCTCTGACGTCATCACTGCATTCTCTACCAGGAAGTTGGTTGGTTCTCTGACGTCATCACTGCATTCTCTACCAGGAAGTTGGTTGGTTCTCTGACGTCATCACTGCATTCTCTACCAGGAAGTTGGTTGGTTCTCTGACGTCATCACTGCATTCTCTACCAGGAAGTTGGTTGGTTCTCTGACGTCATCACTGCATTCTCTACCAGGAAGTTGGTTGGTTCTCTGACGTCATCACTGCATTCTCTACCAGGAAGTTGGTTGGTTCTCTGACGTCATCACTGCATTCTCTACCAGGAAGTTGGTTGGTTCTCTGACGTCATCACTGCATTCTCTACCAGGAAGTTGGTTGGTTCTCTGACGTCATCACTGCATTCTCTACCAGGAAGTTGGTTGGTTCTCTGACGTCATCACTGCATTCTCTACCAGGAAGTTGATTGGCTCTCTGACGTCATCACTGCATTCTCTACCAGGAAGTTGGTTGGTTCTCTGACGTCATCACTGCATTCTCTACCAGGAAGTTGGTTGGCTCTCTGACGTCATCACTGCATTCTCTACCATGAAGTTGGTTGGTTCTCTGACGTCATCACTGCATTCTCTACCAGGAAGTTGGTTGGTTCTCTGACGTCATCACTGCATTCTCTACCAGGAAGTTGGTTGGTTCTCTGACGTCATCACTGCATTCTCTACCAGGAAGTTGGTTGGTTCTCTGACGTCATCACTGCATTTTCTACCAGGAAGTCGGTTGGCTCTCTGACGTCATCACTGAATTCTCTACCAGAACATTGGTTGGCTCTCTTTGATGTCACGTAGGTTGATACATAGCTATGTTTTCATTTTATAAAGCCCTTCTACAAAAAGTCCCACTGTACCTAATGTCTTTACTAACTATATACGTACGAGTTACCACCCCGTGTCTCAGGGATGGCTAACTGTGGAAATTCCTTTGGTCTGTACTGAGTTAGGTAAATCAGCTTTGAGGTTTTTTTCACCTTTTTTGTGGACTGATCTTCAAAAATGTTTTTAAATGTGTTCTGGTGTCTCTAGGGTAATTCAGGAAGCTGATGGAGGACCTTAATTACTGATAAATGTCTTGTATTTTTTACTTTCTTTCTGCTTGCGTTTTGGATTTATATTTTGATGTGTATTTTCTGTAATTTATGGAATTCAGGGATCATCTGTAAAATACCTTTGTTCACTGAATTGCTAGCACTAGTTGCTCACACTGCCCATTGGCTACAATGTAAACAGACGTAGCTAGCTAGCATAAAAGCTAGCTTTGTTGACTCCGGCTGCGTAAGGATGCAGTTTCCTGTTTAGATTAGAGGTCACGTCGACGTAAGTTGAAAATGTAGCTGATTTTAAGCGCTCTGTGTTCTCCTATACTAGACCGTATCTCTCTTAGGTGTTCTTCCCTTGACAGAAATGCACATTTTGGAACACAGCCAAAGGTCCTGGATCGTGACACTCTCTCCTTTCTAGCCATTAGAATAGGGGTTCTCAAACGTTTTGGGGCGGGACCCCTTTTGTGATAGAAAATTCATCAGGGACCCTCTCAATTAGAACACAACTTGAGTGAGATAAAATACAAGGAGTTTTACTATGACTTTGGTTGTGCGTGGCCGGACAAACCAAGTCTCGAGCCCTGGGAAGGAACATTTTAAAGGATCTTGGCATTAGAGAGAAAATGTTGCAGTTTTCAGCCTAATATCCTTCAAATCTACACATTTTGCCATGAGGAAAAGAATTACAAAAATAAAAAATAGTTCCCCAGGGTTAAGAACATACATTGTAGATGAATAACACTATATTACACCCTAAAGTTATTCCATAAATCCCTTGGCCCCAAAAAAAAGCGCTGGACCATCTGCCGTACCTCGGCAGGCCCCACTTTGAGAACCCTCTGCCGTACCTCGGCAGGCCCCACTTTGAGAACCCTCTGCCGTACCTCGGCAGGCCCCACTTTGAGAACCCTCTGCCGTACCTCGGCAGGCCCCACTTTGAGAACCCTGGGTCCTGGTCAGAGGTAGTGCAATATGTAGAGGGAATGTGCTGTCATTTGGGACTGTCTTTCCTGCAGGTGTTCGCTGAGAACAAAGATGAGCTGTGTCTGGTGCTGTTTGGGTCAGACAACACTAAGAACAACCTTGCTAAAGACGGCCAGTACCAGAACATCTCAGTACACCGCCAACTCATGATCCCAAACTTTGAGCTGCTGGAAGAGATCCAGAATGATGTGCACCCTGGGAGTCAACAGGCTGACTGTATCCTTCCTTTGACTGACCGCAGAACACAGCTCACTCCTTCAGTAGACGGCACTGTTGGTGTTTTTAGACCATTGAGTCCAGTGTAGAGGGCCTAAATATATACATATACATATATATATAATATATATAAATAATATAAATATTATATATATAAATAATATATATAAATAATATAAATATTATATATATAAATAATATATATATTATATATAAATATTATATATATCTATATATATAATATTTATATATATTATTTATCTATATATATATATGATTTCAGTTATTTTATGCTATTCATTTAGTAGGCAACGAGCAAAATAAATGTTTCTGCTGTTAGGCCGTGGTCAGTGTGTGAACCGTTAGGTCTGTATTTGACCTTGATAAACTGTATTGCTGTTAAATGACTTGTTTCCTTAACCACTGTTGGCTCAGGGCTGGACGCTCTTGTTGTATGCATGGACCTGCTTCAGAACGAAACTCTGTAAGTCATCTTTTTTCACCAAGCTAGATCATTCTGTGTGAAAGTGAAACAAAATATCTCTACTTTGATAATAGAATACCAAATTGGCTTACTCAAGCAAATCCTCTGTAGCTCAGTTGGTCGAGCATGGCTTTTGCAATGTGGGGAGAGTGGGTTCAATTCCCGGTCACACCATCCCACAAAAAAGTTACACATGCATGACTAAGTGGCTTTGGATAAAACATCTAATCAATATATTATGGGAAGACTGGATAAAACATCTAATCAATATATTATGGGAAGACTGGATAAAACGTCTAATCAATATATTATGGGAAGACTGGATAAAACATCTAATCAATATATTATGGGAAGACTGGATAAAACGTCTGATCAATATATTATGGGAAGACTGGATAAAACCTCTGATCAATATATTATGGGAAGACTGGTTAAAACATCTAATCAATATATTATGGGAAGACTGGATAAAACATCTAATCAATATATTATGGTAAGACTGGATAAAACATCTAATCAATATATTATGGGAAGACTGGATAAAACATCTAATCAATATATTATGGGAAGACTGGATAAAACATCTGATCAATATATTATGGGAAGACTGGATAAAACCTCTAATATTATGGGAAGACTGGTTAAAACATCTAATCAATATATTATGGGAAGACTGGATAAAACATCTGATCAATATATTATGGGAAGACTGGATAAAACATCTAATCAATATATTATGGGAAGACTGGATAAAACATCTAATCAATATATTATGGGAAGACTGGATAAAACGTCTGATCAATATATTATGGGAAGACTGGATAAAACATCTAATCAATATATTATGGGAAGACTGGATAAAACATCTGATCAATATATTATGGGAAGACTGGATAAAACATCTGATCAATATATTATGGGAAGACTGGATAAAACATCTAATCAATATATTATGGGAAGACTGGATAAAACGTCTAATCAATATATTATGGGAAGACTGGATAAAACATCTAATCAATATATTATGGGAAGACTGGATAAAACGTCTGATCAATATATTATGGTAAGACTGGATAAAACATTTAATATTATGGGAAGACTGGATAAAACATTTAATCAATATATTATGGGAAGACTGGATAAAACATCTGATCAATATATTATGGGAAGACTGGATAAAACATCTGATCAATATATTATGGGAAGACTGGTTAAAACATCTAATCAATATATTATGGGAAGACTGGATAAAACCTCTAATATTATGGGAAGACTGGATAAAACATCTAATCAATATATTATGGGAAGACTGGATAAAACCTCTAATATTATGGGAAGACTGGTTAAAACATCTAATCAATATATTATGGGAAGACTGGATAAAACATCTAATCAATATATTATGGGAAGACTGGATAAAACATCTAATCAATAACAGCTGACATAACTGTCATGACATACAGTACCAGCCAAAAGTTTGGACACACCTACTCATTCAAGGGTTTTTTCTTTATTTTTACTATTTTCTACATTGTAGAGTAATAAGGAACACATCAAAACTATGAAATAACACATATGGAATCATGTAGTAACCAAATCAAAATATATTTTAGATTCTTCAAAGTAGACACCCTTTGCCTTGAAGACAGCTTTGCACACTCTTGGCATTCTCTCAACCAGCTTCATGAGGTAGTCACCTGGAATGCTTTTCAATTAACAGGTTTGCCTTGTTAAAAGCTAATCTGTGGAATTTCTTTCCTCAATGCGTTCGAGCCAATCAGTTGTGTTGTGAGAAGGCAAGGTTGGTATACAGAAGATAGCCCTATTTGGTAAAAGACCAAGTCCATATTATGGCAAGAACAGCTCAAATAAGCAAAGAGAAACGACATTCCATCATTACTTTAGGACATGAAGGTCAGTCAAACCGTAACATTTCAAGAACTTTGAACTTTTCTTCAAGTGCACTCGCAAAACCATCAAGTGCTATGATGAAACTGGTTCTCATGAGGACCGCCACAGGAAGACCCAGAGTTACCTCTGCTGCAGAGGATAAGTGCATTAGTTACCAGCCTTAGAAATTGCAGCCCAAATAAATGCTTCAGAGTTCCAGTAACAGACACATCTCAACATCAACTGTTCAGAGGAGACTTGCGTGAATCAATCGAATGGCTGCAAAGAAACCACTACTAAAGGACACCAATAAGAAGAAGAGACTTGCTTGGGCCAAGAAACACGAGCAATGGACATTAGACCGGTGGAAATCTGTCCTACGGGCAGATGGGCCATAAAATAACGCAATATATGTCACAACAGGTGTAAATATATGGGTCGTGAGTGTTATGACCTTATGACAAGTTGTCAGCTGTTATGACAGGTTATGACGCTGGGTGTCAAGTAAAGTGTTACCAGAAGGATTGTAGATGACAAAAAGGACCCCATTGGAGGAGCTACTGTGTTCTGCTTTGGTTCATGCGTTCATGTGTTTCCTATGTAACTCTGTTCTGTTTGACTGTCCTTCAGGGGGAAGAAATATGAGCGTCTGAACATCGTCCTGCTCACAGACCTGAACACCCCGAGCAGTCCTGACCAACTGGACATTATCATAGGCAACCTGAAGAGAGCCGGCATCACTCTGCAGTTCTTGTGTGTATATATGTTATTCTACTGTAGAGATCTCTAATGTCATATATCATGGAACCATTGAGTGCATCTACATTAGTGCTTCATCTGAAATGGCATCATATTTCCAATATAATGCAGTAATTTTGGCCAGGCTCTGGCGATTTGGGACACAGCCATGGAGTGACTCCAAACTGACCCCCTAACCTCTGCTCCTCCAGCCTACCCTTCCCTGTAGATGGAGGGGGTCCCAACCCCCCACACGGGGGGTCCAACCCCCCCCACGGAGGTAAAGGTCTGTCCAGAGAGCAGCAGCAAGGCCTGGAGATGACCAAGCGGGTCATGATGTCTCTGGATGAAGAGGACGGTCTGGAGGAAGTCTACACCTTCAGGTAGGAAGTCACTGGGGTCTGCGTTCCAGATGTTGCCCTATATGGTGCAGTACTTCTGACCAGGGCCTGGAGGGTGGTCTAGGGGGCCCTGGAGGGTGGTCTAGGGGGCCCTGGAGGGTGGTCTAGGGGGGCCTGGAGGGTGGTCTAGGGGGCCCTGGAGGGTGGTCTAGGGGGGCCTGGAGGGTGGTCTAGGGGGCCCTGGAGGGTGGTCTAGGGGGGCCTGGAGGGTGGTCTAGGGGGGCCTGGAGGGTGGTCTAGGGGGCCCTGGAGGGTGGTCTAGGGGGGCCTGGAGGGTGGTCTAGGGGGCCCTCGAGGGTGGTCTAGGGGGGCCTGGAGGGTGGTCTAGGGGGGCCTGGAGGGTGGTCTAGGGGGGCCTGGAGGGTGGTCTAGGGGGGCCTGGAGGGTGGTCTAGGGGGGCCTGGAGGGTGGTCTAGGGGGCCCTGGAGGGTGGTCTAGGGGGGCCTGGAGGGTGGTCTAGGGGGCCCTGGAGGGTGGTCTAGGGGGCCCTGGAGGGTGGTCTAGGGGGGCCTGGAGGGTGGTCTAGGGGGGCCTGGAGGGTGGTCTAGGGGGGCCTGGAGGGTGGTCTAGGGGCCTGGAGGGTGGTCGGGGGGCCTGGAGGGTGGTCTGGGGGCCTGGAGGGTGGTCTAGGGGCCTGGAGGGTGGTCTAGGGGGGCCTGGAGGGTGGTCTAGGGGGGCCTGGAGGGTGGTCTAGGGGGGGCCTGGAGGGTGGTCTAGGGGGGCCTGGAGGGTGGTCTAGGGGGGCCTGGAGGGTGGTCTAGAGGGGCCTGGAGGGTGGTCTAGAGGGGCCTGGAGGGTGGTCTAGGGGGGGGCCTGGAGGGTGGTCTAGAGGGGGGGGGCTGGAGGGTTAGTAGAGAGGGAGGCCTATAGGGTTAGTAGAGGGGGAGGCCTATAGGGTTAGTAGGGGGGGCCTATAGGGGTAGTAGAGGGGGAGGCCTATAGGGGTAGTAGAGGGGGAGGCCTATAGGGTTAGTAGAGGGGGAGGCCTATAGGGTTAGTAGAGGGGGAGGCCTATAGGGTTAGTAGAGGGGGAGGCCTATAGGGTTAGTAGAGGGGGAGGCCTATAGGGTTAGTAGAGGGGGAGGCCTATAGGGTTAGTAGAGGGGGAGGCCTATAGGGTTAGTAGAGGGGGAGGCCTATAGGGTTAGTAGAGGGGGGAGCCTGCAGGTATGTGAGGAGAGACCCAGGAAGTCGTGGTCGGTGGTAGATGCTAAGACACACCAGAAAGACGACATAAAAAGAGATGTAGGGTGGTAGAGGAGATTTGGAGGGTGGTCGAGGGGACCTATAGGGTGGTGAAGTTGGCCTATAGGGAGTAGAGGGTGGTGGGGTTGGCCTATAGGGAGTAGAGGGTGGTGGAGTTGGCCTATAGGGAGTAGAGGGTGGTGGAGCTGGCCTATAGGGAGTAGAGGGTGGTGGAGTTGGCCTATAGGGAGCAGAGGGTGGTGGAGTTGGCCTATAGGGAGCAGAGGGTGGTGGAGATGGCCTATAGGGAGTAGAGGGTGGTGGAGATGGCCTATAGGGAGTAGAGGGTGGTGGAGTTGGCCTATAGGGAGTAGAGGGTGGTGGAGTTGGCCTATAGGGAGTAGAGGGTGGTGGAGTTGGCCTATAGGGAGTAGAGGGTGGTGGAGCTGGCCTATAGGGAGTAGAGGGTGGTGGAGTTGGCCTATAGGGAGTAGAGGGTGGTGGAGTAGAGGGTGGTGGAGTTGGCCAATAGAGAGTAGAGGGTGGTGGAGTTGACCCATAGGGAGTAGAGGGTGGTGGAGATGGCCTATAGGGAGTAGAGGGTGGTGGAGATGGCCTATAGGGAGTAGAGGGTGGTGGAGATGGCCTATAGGGAGTAGAGGGTGGTGGAGATGGCCTATAGGGAGTAGAGGGTGGTGGAGATGGCCTATAGGGAGTAGAGGGTGGTGGAGATGGCCTATAGGGAGTAGAGGGTGGTGGAGATGGCCTATAGGGAGTAGACGGTGGTGGAGATGGCCTATAGGGAGTAGAGGGTGGTGGAGTTGGCCTATAGGGAGTAGAGGGTGGTGGAGTTGGCCTATAGGGAGTAGAGGGTGGTGGAGTTGGCCTATAGGGAGTCATTTGGGACACTGTCAAAGCTCTGAGTTTGAGGCTATATTCTAAGGTTGTCCTGCTCTGACAGTGTTCTCTCCTCTGTCTTGCAGTGATGCTATAGAGAAGTTGTCTGTGTTTAAACGTGTTGAGAAGAGACCCATGGCCTGGCCCTGTACTCTGACCATCGGCAGCTCTCTGGCCATCAAGATTGTTGGCTACAAAGCAGTAAGTAGAGTTTCTGTCCCTGAAGCAGGAACTGGGAGATGTGAATTAGTGTAGTGACTGTCTGACCCCTGCAGGTATGTGAGGAGAGACCCAGGAAGTCGTGGTCGGTGGTAGATGCTCAGACACACCAGAAAGACGACATAAAAAGAGATGTAGTTTACTGTCTCAACGATGATGAAGAGACCGAGGTATCGAAGGACGACACCATACAAGGTGAGAGCGCTCTGACACCATTGTGAGAGAAATCAGGAAGTAAAGCTGCGTGTGATACGAGTGTTGTCTCAAACGGCTAGGTTCCTGCCATCCATCCATGTTCTTCCTCTCCTCTCTAAAGGCAGAACTTCACCCTTCCTCTGTTCTTCTTCTCCTCTCTAAAGGGTGTAACTTCACCCTTCCTCTGTTCTTCCTCTCCTCTCTAAAGGGTATCGTTATGGCAGTGACATCGTCCCCTTCTCTAAAGTTGACCAGGACCAGATGAAGTACAAGACAGATGGGAAGAGTTTTGCTGTGCTGGGCTTCACCAAACAGAGCATGGTAATACAGCTGCTGTTTCCTGTCAAACAGACTCACAAAAAGCTTATAGTGTGCATCCCAAACGACACCCTATACCCTATACAGTGTACTACTTTGGACCAGTGTACTATAGGGAATAGGGTGCCAATTGTGATGTAGTCTTATCAAGTGGAGCGAGGGAATTGCTACAGACCAACAGCCCCTCTAACCTGTATTGTTCTGCTACAGATCAACAGACACCAGTTCGTGGGGACTCAGGTCCTCAAGGTGTTCGCCCCTAAAGATGATGAGGTGAGAGTAGTGACCGGATGTTATTGAATCAACAGAGGGCCCTGTCTTCATACTCATTGTCTCTGTCTGCCTGCGTGTCTGTCTGTCTGCCTGTCTGTCTGCCTGTCTGTCTGCCTGTCTGTCTACATGTCTGTCTGCCTGCCTGTCTACATGTCTGCTTGCCTGTCTGTCTGTCTGTCTGCCTGCCTGTCTGTCTACATGTCTGTCTGTCTTTCTGCCTGCCTGCCTGCCTGCCTGTCTGTGTCTGTCTGTCTGTGTCTGCCTGCCTGCCTGCCTGTCTGTG
>NC_092105.1:2647663-2680163 GCF_045679555.1 Salvelinus alpinus | reverse complement strand
ACACTCCCTCAGGTAGGCTAGTGGACCACTCCTGCGCTAGGATGTACACTCCCTCAGGTAGGCTAGTGGACCACTCCTGCGCTAGGATGTACACTCCCTCAGGTAGGCTAGTGGACCACTCCTGCGCTAGGATGTACACTCCCTCAGGTAGGCTAGTGGACCACTCCTGCGCTAGGATGTACACTCCCTCAGGTAGGCTAGTGGACCACTCCTGCGCTAGGATGTACACTCCCTCAGGTAGGCTAGTGGACCACTACTGCACTAGGATGTACACTTCCTCAGGTAGGCTAGTGGACCACTCCTGCACTAGGATGTACACTCCCTTAGGTAGGCTAGTGGACCACTCCTGCACTAGGATGTACACTCCCTCAGGTAGGCTAGTGGACCACTCCTGCACTAGGATGTACACTCCCTCAGGTAGGCTAGTGGACCACTCCTGCACTAGGATGTACACTCCCTCAGGTAGGCTAGTGGACCACTCCTGCACTAGGATGTACACTCCCTCAGGTAGGCTAGTGGACCACTCCTGCACTAGGATGTACACTCCCTCAGGTAGGCTAGTGGACCACTCCTGCACTAGAATGTACACTCCCTCAGGTAGGCTAGTGGACCACTCCTGCGCTAGGATGTACACTCCCTCAGGTAGGCTAGTGGACCACTCCTGCACTAGGATGTACACTCCCTCAGGTAGGCTAGTGGACCACTCCTGCACTAGAATGTACACTCCCTCAGGTAGGCTAGTGGACCACACCTGCACTAGGATGTACACTCCCTCAGGTAGGCTAGTGGACCACTCCTGCACTAGAATGTACACTCCCTCAGGTAGGCTAGTGGACCACTCCTGCACTAGAATGTACACTCCCTCAGGTAGGCTAGTGGACCACTCCTGCACTAGGATGTACACTCCCTCAGGTAGGCTAGTGGACCACTCCTGCGCTAGGATGTACACTCCCTCAGGTAGACTAGTGGACCACTCCTGCACTAGGATGTACACTCCCTCAGGTAGGCTAGTGGACCACTCCTGCACTAGGATGTACACTCCCTCAGGTAGGCTAGTGGACCACTCCTGCACTAGGATGTACACTCCCTCAGGTAGGCTAGTGGACCACTCCTGCGCTAGGATGTACACTCCCTCAGGTAGGCTAGTGGACCACTCCTGCGCTAGGATGTACACTCCCTCAGGTAGGCTAGTGGACCACTCCTGCGCTAGGATGTACACTCCCTCAGGTAGGCTAGTGGACCACTCCTGCGCTAGGATGTACACTCCCTCAGGTAGGCTAGTGGACCACTCCTGCGCTAGGATGTACACTCCCTCAGGTAGACTAGTGGACCACTCCTGCACTAGGATGTACACTCCCTCAGGAAGGCTAGTGGACCACTCCTGCACTAGGATGTACACTCCCTCAGGTAGGCTAGTAGACCACTCCTGCACTAGGATGTACACTCCGTCAGGTAGGCTAGTGGACCACTCCTGCACTAGGATGTACACTCCCTCAGGTAGGCTAGTGGACCACTCCTGCACTAGGATGTACACTCCGTCAGGTAGGCTAGTGGACCACTCCTGCACTAGGATGTACACTCCGTCAGGTAGGCTAGTGGACCACTCCTGCACTAGGATGTACACTCCCTCAGGTAGGCTAGTGGACCACTCCTGCACTAGGATGTACACTCCGTCAGGTAGGCTAGTGGACCACTCCTGCACTAGGATGTACACTCCCTCAGGTAGGCTAGTGGACCACTCCTGCACTAGGATGTACACTCCCTCAGGTAGGCTAGTGGACCACTCCTGCACTAGGATGTACACTCCCTCAGGTAGGCTAGTGGACCACTCCTGCACTAGGATGTACACTCCGTCAGGTAGGCTAGTGGACCACTCCTGCACTAGGATGTACACTCCCTCAGGTAGGCTAGTGGACCACTCCTGCACTAGGATGTACACTCCCTCAGGTAGGCTAGTGGACCACTCCTGCACTAGGATGTACACTCCCTCAGGTAGGCTAGTGGACCACTCCTGCACTAGGATGTACACTCCCTCAGGTAGGCTAGTGGACCACTCCTGCACTAGGATGTACACTCCGTCAGGTAGGCTAGTGGACCACTCCTGCACTAGGATGTACACTCCCTCAGGTAGGCTAGTGGACCACTCCTGCACTAGGATGTACACTCCGTCAGGTAGGCTAGTGGACCACTCCTGCACTAGGATGTACACTCCCTCAGGTAGGCTAGTGGACCACTCCTGCACTAGGATGTACACTCCGTCAGGTAGGCTAGTGGACCACTCCTGCACTAGGATGTACACTCCCTCAGGTAGGCTAGTGGACCACTCCTGCACTAGGATGTACACTCCCTCAGGTAGGCTAGTGGACCACTCCTGCACTAGGATGTACACTCCCTCAGGTAGGCTAGTGGACCACTCCTGCACTAGGATGTACACTCCCTCAGGTAGGCTAGTGGACCACTCCTGCACTAGGATGTACACTCCCTCAGGTAGGCTAGTGGACCACTCCTGCACTAGGATGTACACTCCCTCAGGTAGGCTAGTGGACCACTCCTGCACTAGGATGTACACTCCGTCAGGTAGGCTAGTGGACCACTCCTGCACTAGGATGTACACTCCCTCAGGTAGGCTAGTGGACCACTCCTGCACTAGGATGTACACTCCCTCAGGTAGGCTAGTGGACCACTCCTGCACTAGGATGTACACTCCCTCAGGTAGGCTAGTGGACCACTCCTGCACTAGGATGTACACTCCCTCAGGTAGGCTAGTGGACCACTCCTGCACTAGGATGTACACTCCGTCAGGTAGGCTAGTGGACCACTCCTGCACTAGGATGTACACTCCCTCAGGTAGGCTAGTGGACCACTCCTGCACTAGGATGTACACTCCGTCAGGTAGGCTAGTGGACCACTCCTGCACTAGGATGTACACTCCCTCAGGTAGGCTAGTGGACCACTCCTGCACTAGGATGTACACTCCGTCAGGTAGGCTAGTGGACCACTCCTGCACTAGGATGTACACTCCCTCAGGTAGGCTAGTGGACCACTCCTGCACTAGGATGTACACTCCCTCAGGTAGGCTAGTGGACCACTCCTGCACTAGGATGTACACTCCGTCAGGTAGGCTAGTGGACCACTCCTGCACTAGGATGTACACTCCCTCAGGTAGGCTAGTGGACCACTCCTGCACTAGGATGTACACTCCCTCAGGTAGGCTAGTGGACCACTCCTGCACTAGGATGTACACTCCCTCAGGTAGGCTAGTGGACCACTCCTGCACTAGGATGTACACTCCCTCAGGTAGGCTAGTGGACCACTCCTGCACTAGGATGTACACTCCCTCAGGTAGGCTAGTGGACCACTCCTGCACTAGGATGTACACTCCCTCAGGTAGGCTAGTGGACCACTCCTGCACTAGGATGTACACTCCCTCAGGTAGGCTAGTGGACCACTCCTGCACTAGGATGTACACTCCCTCAGGTAGGCTAGTGGACCACTCCTGCACTAGGATGTACACTCCCTCAGGTAGGCTAGTGGACCACTCCTGCACTAGGATGTACACTCCCTCAGGTAGGCTAGTGGACCACTCCTGCACTAGGATGTACACTCCCTCAGGTAGGCTAGTGGACCACTCCTGCACTAGGATGTACACTCCCTCAGGTAGGCTAGTGGACCACTCCTGCACTAGGATGTACACTCCCTCAGGTAGGCTAGTGGACCACTCCTGCACTAGGATGTACACTCCCTCAGGTAGGCTAGTGGACCACTCCTGCACTAGGATGTACACTCCCTCAGGTAGGCTAGTGGACCACTCCTGCACTAGGATGTACACTCCCTCAGGTAGGCTAGTGGACCACTCCTGCACTAGGATGTACACTCCCTCAGGTAGGCTAGTGGACCACTCCTGCACTAGGATGTACACTCCCTCAGGTAGGCTAGTGGACCACTCCTGCACTAGGATGTACACTCCCTCAGGTAGGCTAGTGGACCACTCCTGCACTAGGATGTACACTCCCTCAGGTAGGCTAGTGGACCACTCCTGCACTAGGATGTACACTCCCTCAGGTAGGCTAGTGGACCACTCCTGCACTAGGATGTACACTCCCTCAGGTAGGCTAGTGGACCACTCCTGCACTAGGATGTACACTCCCTCAGGTAGGCTAGTGGACCACTCCTGCACTAGGATGTACACTCCCTCAGGTAGGCTAGTGGACCACTCCTGCACTAGGATGTACACTCCCTCAGGTAGGCTAGTGGACCACTCCTGCACTAGGATGTACACTCCCTCAGGTAGGCTAGTGGACCACTCCTGCACTAGGATGTACACTCCCTCAGGTAGGCTAGTGGACCACTCCTGCACTAGGATGTACACTCCCTCAGGTAGGCTAGTGGACCACTCCTGCACTAGGATGTACACTCCCTCAGGTAGGCTAGTGGACCACTCCTGCACTAGGATGTACACTCCCTCAGGTAGGCTAGTGGACCACTCCTGCACTAGGATGTACACTCCCTCAGGTAGGCTAGTGGACCACTCCTGCACTAGGATGTACACTCCCTCAGGTAGGCTAGTGGACCACTCCTGCACTAGGATGTACACTCCCTCAGGTAGGCTAGTGGACCACTCCTGCACTAGGATGTACACTCCCTCAGGTAGGCTAGTGGACCACTCCTGCACTAGGATGTACACTCCCTCAGGTAGGCTAGTGGACCACTCCTGCACTAGGATGTACACTCCCTCAGGTAGGCTAGTGGACCACTCCTGCACTAGGATGTACACTCCCTCAGGTAGGCTAGTGGACCACTCCTGCACTAGGATGTACACTCCCTCAGGTAGGCTAGTGGACCACTCCTGCACTAGGATGTACACTCCCTCAGGTAGGCTAGTGGACCACTCCTGCACTAGGATGTACACTCCCTCAGGTAGGCTAGTGGACCACTCCTGCACTAGGATGTACACTCCCTCAGGTAGGCTAGTGGACCACTCCTGCACTAGGATGTACACTCCCTCAGGTAGGCTAGTGGACCACTCCTGCACTAGGATGTACACTCCCTCAGGTAGGCTAGTGGACCACTCCTGCACTAGGATGTACACTCCCTCAGGTAGGCTAGTGGACCACTCCTGCACTAGGATGTACACTCCCTCAGGTAGGCTAGTGGACCACTCCTGCACTAGGATGTACACTCCCTCAGGTAGGCTAGTGGACCACTCCTGCACTAGGATGTACACTCCCTCAGGTAGGCTAGTGGACCACTCCTGCACTAGGATGTACACTCCCTCAGGTAGGCTAGTGGACCACTCCTGCACTAGGATGTACACTCCCTCAGGTAGGCTAGTGGACCACTCCTGCACTAGGATGTACACTCCCTCAGGTAGGCTAGTGGACCACTCCTGCACTAGGATGTACACTCCCTCAGGTAGGCTAGTGGACCACTCCTGCACTAGGATGTACACTCCCTCAGGTAGGCTAGTGGACCACTCCTGCACTAGGATGTACACTCCCTCAGGTAGGCTAGTGGACCACTCCTGCACTAGGATGTACACTCCCTCAGGTAGGCTAGTGGACCACTCCTGCACTAGGATGTACACTCCCTCAGGTAGGCTAGTGGACCACTCCTGCACTAGGATGTACACTCCCTCAGGTAGGCTAGTGGACCACTCCTGCACTAGGATGTACACTCCCTCAGGTAGGCTAGTGGACCACTCCTGCACTAGGATGTACACTCCCTCAGGTAGGCTAGTGGACCACTCCTGCACTAGGATGTACACTCCCTCAGGTAGGCTAGTGGACCACTCCTGCACTAGGATGTACACTCCCTCAGGTAGGCTAGTGGACCACTCCTGCACTAGGATGTACACTCCCTCAGGTAGGCTAGTGGACCACTCCTGCACTAGGATGTACACTCCCTCAGGTAGGCTAGTGGACCACTCCTGCACTAGGATGTACACTCCCTCAGGTAGGCTAGTGGACCACTCCTGCACTAGGATGTACACTCCCTCAGGTAGGCTAGTGGACCACTCCTGCACTAGGATGTACACTCCCTCAGGTAGGCTAGTGGACCACTCCTGCACTAGGATGTACACTCCCTCAGGTAGGCTAGTGGACCACTCCTGCACTAGGATGTACACTCCCTCAGGTAGGCTAGTGGACCACTCCTGCACTAGGATGTACACTCCCTCAGGTAGGCTAGTGGACCACTCCTGCACTAGGATGTACACTCCCTCAGGTAGGCTAGTGGACCACTCCTGCACTAGGATGTACACTCCCTCAGGTAGGCTAGTGGACCACTCCTGCACTAGGATGTACACTCCCTCAGGTAGGCTAGTGGACCACTCCTGCACTAGGATGTACACTCCCTCAGGTAGGCTAGTGGACCACTCCTGCACTAGGATGTACACTCCCTCAGGTAGGCTAGTGGACCACTCCTGCACTAGGATGTACACTCCCTCAGGTAGGCTAGTGGACCACTCCTGCACTAGGATGTACACTCCCTCAGGTAGGCTAGTGGACCACTCCTGCACTAGGATGTACACTCCCTCAGGTAGGCTGAGTGCTTTTATTTGCCTGAAGATGTTTTATATCCATTTGATGGTTTTGTTTCCTGTTTCCAGAGGACCAGCTGTCGGCGGTGGACTCTCTGATTGACTCCATGATGTTGGTGGAGGAGGATGAGGATGGAGAGAATAAGGACCTCTTCAAAGTCAACCACATCCCCAACCCTCAGTACCAGAGACTGTTCCAGGTAGTTACCACATCCCCAACCCTCAGTACCAGAGACTGTTCCAGGTAGTTACCACATCCCCAACCCTCAGTACCAGAGACTGTTCCAGGTAGTTACCACATCCCCAACCCTCAGTACCAGAGATTGTTCCAGGTAGTTACCACATCCCCAGTACCAGAGACTGTTCCAGGTAGTTACCACATCCCCAACCCTCAGTACCAGAGATTGTTCCAGGTAGTTACCACATCCCCAGTACCAGAGACTGTTCCAGGTAGTTACCACATCCCCAGTACCAGAGACTGTTCCAGGTAGTTACCACATCCCCAGTACCAGAGACTGTTCCAGGTAGTTACCACATCCCCAGTACCAGAGACTGTTCCAGGTAGTTACCACATCCCCAGTACCAGAGACTGTTCCAGGTAGTTACCACATCCCCAACCCCCAGTACCAGAGACTGTTCCAGGTAGTTACCACATCCCCAGTACCAGAGACTGTTCCAGGTAGTTACCACATCCCCAGTACCAGAGACTGTTCCAGGTAGTTACCACATCCCCAGTACCAGAGACTGTTCCAGGTAGTTACCACATCCCCAGTACCAGAGACTGTTCCAGGTAGTTACCACATCCCCAGTACCAGAGACTGTTCCAGGTAGTTACCACATCCCCAACGCCCAGTACCAGAGACTGTTCCAGGTAGTTACCACATCCCCAACCCTCAGTACCAGAGACTGTTCCAGGTAGTTACCACATCCCCAGTACCAGAGACTGTTCCAGGTAGTTACCACATCCCCAGTACCAGAGACTGTTCCAGGTAGTTACCACATCCCCAGTACCAGAGACTGTTCCAGGTAGTTACCACATCCCCAACCCCCAGTACCAGAGACTGTTCCAGGTAGTTACCACATCCCCAACCCCCAGTACCAGAGACTGTTCCAGGTAGTTACCACATCCCCAACCCCCAGTACCAGAGACTGTTCCAGGTAGTTACCACATCCCCAGTACCAGAGACTGTTCCAGGTAGGTACCACATCCCCAGTACCAGAGACTGTTCCAGGTAGTTACCACATCCCCAACCCCCAGTACCAGAGACTGTTCCAGGTAGTTACCACATCCCCAACCCCCAGTACCAGAGACTGTTCCAGGTAGTTACCACATCCCCAGCCCTCAGTACCAGAGACTGTTCCAGGTAGTTACCACATCCCCAACCCTCAGTACCAGAGACTGTTCCAGGTAGTTACCACATCCCCAGTACCAGAGACTGTTCCAGGTAGTTACCACATCCCCAGTACCAGAGACTGTTCCAGGTAGTTACCACATCCCCAGTACCAGAGACTGTTCCAGGTAGTTACCACATCCCCAGTACCAGAGACTGTTCCAGGTAGTTACCACATCCCCAGTACCAGAGACTGTTCCAGGTAGTTACCACATCCCCAGTACCAGAGACTGTTCCAGGTAGTTACCACATCCCCAGTACCAGAGACTGTTCCAGGTAGTTACCACATCCCCAGTACCAGAGACTGTTCCAGGTAGTTACCACATCCCCAGTACCAGAGACTGTTCCAGGTAGTTACCACATCCCCAGTACCAGAGACTGTTCCAGGTAGTTACCACATCCCCAGTACCAGAGACTGTTCCAGGTAGTTACCACATCCCCAACCCTCAGTACCAGAGACTGTTCCAGGTAGTTACCACATCCCCAGTACCAGAGACTGTTCCAGGTAGTTACCACATCCCCAGTACCAGAGACTGTTCCAGGTAGTTACCACATCCCCAGTACCAGAGACTGTTCCAGGTAGTTACCACATCCCCAACCCCCAGTACCAGAGACTGTTCCAGGTAGTTACCACATCCCCAACCCCCAGTACCAGAGACTGTTCCAGGTAGTTACCACATCCCCAACCCCCAGTACCAGAGACTGTTCCAGGTAGTTACCACATCCCCAACCCCCAGTACCAGAGACTGTTCCAGGTAGTTACCACATCCCCAGTACCAGAGACTGTTCCAGGTAGGTACCACATCCCCAGTACCAGAGACTGTTCCAGGTAGTTACCACATCCCCAACCCCCAGTACCCGTGACCGTTCCAGGTAGTTACCACATCCCCAACCCTCAGTACCCGTGACCGTTCCAGGTAGTTACCACATCCCCAACCCTCAGTACCCGTGACCGTTCCAGGTAGTTACCACATCCCCAACCCCCAGTACCAGAGACTGTTCCAGGTAGTTACCACATCCCCAGTACCAGAGACTGTTCCAGGTAGTTACCACATCCCCAGTACCAGAGACTGTTCCAGGTAGTTACCACATCCCCAGTACCAGAGACTGTTCCAGGTAGTTACCACATCCCCAGTACCAGAGACTGTTCCAGGTAGTTACCACATCCCCAGTACCAGAGACTGTTCCAGGTAGTTACCACATCCCCAGTACCAGAGACTGTTCCAGGTAGTTACCACATCCCCAGTACCAGAGACTGTTCCAGGTAGTTACCACATCCCCAGTACCAGAGACTGTTCCAGGTAGTTACCACATCCCCAGTACCAGAGACTGTTCCAGGTAGTTACCACATCCCCAGTACCAGAGACTGTTCCAGGTAGTTACCACATCCCCAGTACCAGAGACTGTTCCAGGTAGGTACCACATCCCCAGTACCAGAGACTGTTCCAGGTAGTTACCACATCCCCAGTACCAGAGACTGTTCCAGGTAGTTACCACATCCCCAGTACCAGAGACTGTTCCAGGTAGTTACCACATCCCCAGTACCAGAGACTGTTCCAGGTAGTTACCACATCCCCAGTACCAGAGACTGTTCCAGGTAGTTACCACATCCCCAGTACCAGAGACTGTTCCAGGTAGTTACCACATCCCCAGTACCAGAGACTGTTCCAGGTAGTTACCACATCCCCAGTACCAGAGACTGTTCCAGGTAGGTACCACATCCCCAGTACCAGAGACTGTTCCAGGTAGGTACCACATCCCCAGTACCAGAGACTGTTCCAGGTAGTTACCACATCCCCAACCCTCAGTACCAGAGACTGTTCCAGGTAGTTACCACATCCCCAACCCCCAGTACCAGAGACTGTTCCAGGTAGTTACCACATCCCCAGTACCAGAGACTGTTCCAGGTAGTTACCACATCCCCAGTACCAGAGACTGTTCCAGGTAGGTACCACATCCCCAGTACCAGAGACTGTTCCAGGTAGTTACCACATCCCCAACCCCCAGTACCAGAGACTGTTCCAGGTAGTTACCACATCCCCAACCCCCAGTACCAGAGACTGTTCCAGGTAGTTACCACATCCCCAGTACCAGAGACCGTTCCAGGTAGTTACCACATCCCCAGTACCAGAGACTGTTCCAGGTAGTTACCACATCCCCAACCCCCAGTACCAGAGACTGTTCCAGGTAGTTACCACATCCCCAACCCCCAGTACCAGAGACTGTTCCAGGTAGTTACCACATCCCCAGTACCAGAGACTGTTCCAGGTAGGTACCACATCCCCAGTACCAGAGACTGTTCCAGGTAGTTACCACATCCCCAGTACCAGAGACTGTTCCAGGTAGTTACCACATCCCCAACCCCCAGTACCAGAGACTGTTCCAGGTAGTTACCACATCCCCAGTACCAGAGACTGTTCCAGGTAGGTACCACATCCCCAGTACCTGAGACTGTTCCAGGTAGTTACCACATCCCCAGTACCAGAGACTGTTCCAGGTAGTTACCACATCCCCAGTACCAGAGACTGTTCCAGGTAGTTACCACATCCCCAGTACCAGAGACTGTTCCAGGTAGTTACCACATCCCCAGTACCAGAGACTGTTCCAGGTAGTTACCACATCCCCAGTACCAGAGACTGTTCCAGGTAGTTACCACATCCCCAGTACCAGAGACTGTTCCAGGTAGTTACCACATCCCCAGTACCAGAGACTGTTCCAGGTAGTTACCACATCCCCAGTACCAGAGACTGTTCCAGGTAGTTACCACATCCCCAACCCTCAGTACCCGTGACCGTTCCAGGTAGTTACCACATCCCCAGTACCAGAGACTGTTCCAGGTAGTTACCACATCCCCAACCCCCAGTACCAGAGACTGTTCCAGGTAGTTACCACATCCCCAGTACCAGAGACTGTTCCAGGTAGTTACCACATCCCCAACCCCCAGTACCAGAGACTGTTCCAGGTAGTTACCACATCCCCAGTACCAGAGACTGTTCCAGGTAGTTACCACATCCCCAACCCCCAGTACCAGAGACTGTTCCAGGTAGTTACCACATCCCCAGTACCAGAGACTGTTCCAGGTAGGTACCACATCCCCAGTACCAGAGACTGTTCCAGGTAGGTACCACATCCCCAACCCCCAGTACCAGAGACTGTTCCAGGTAGGTACCACATCCCCAGTACCAGAGACTGTTCCAGGTAGTTACCACATCCCCAGTACCAGAGACTGTTCCAGGTAGTTACCACATCCCCAACCCCCAGTACCAGAGACTGTTCCAGGTAGTTACCACATCCCCAGTACCAGAGACTGTTCCAGGTAGTTACCACATCCCCAGTACCAGAGACTGTTCCAGGTAGTTACCACATCCCCAGTACCAGAGACTGTTCCAGGTAGTTACCACATCCCCAGTACCAGAGACTGTTCCAGGTAGTTACCACATCCCCATCCCCCAGTCCCCGTGACCGTTCCAGGTAGTTACCACATCCCCAGTACCAGAGACTGTTCCAGGTAGTTACCACATCCCCAACCCCAGTCCCCGTGACCGTTCCAGGTAGTTACCACATCCCCAACCCTCAGTACCCGTGACCGTTCCAGGTAGTTACCACATCCCCAACCCTCAGTACCCGTGACCGTTCCAGGTAGTTACCACATCCCCAACCCTCAGTACCCGTGACCGTTCCAGGTAGTTACCACATCCCCAACCCTCAGTACCCGTGACCGTTCCAGGTAGTTACCACATCCCCAACCCTCAGTACCCGTGACCGTTCCAGGTAGGTACCACATCCCCAACCCTCAGTACCCGTGACCGTTCCAGGTAGTTACCACATCCCCAACCCTCAGTACCCGTGACCGTTCCAGGTAGGTACCACATCCCCAACCCTCAGTACCAGAGACTGTTCCAGGTAGTTACCACATCCCCAGTACCAGAGACTGTTCCAGGTAGTTACCACATCCCCAGTACCAGAGACTGTTCCAGGTAGTTACCACATCCCCAGTACCAGAGACTGTTCCAGGTAGTTACCACATCCCCAGTACCAGAGACTGTTCCAGGTAGTTACCACATCCCCATCCCCCAGTCCCCGTGACCGTTCCAGGTAGTTACCACATCCCCAGTACCAGAGACTGTTCCAGGTAGTTACCACATCCCCAGTACCAGAGACTGTTCCAGGTAGGTACCACATCCCCAGTACCAGAGACTGTTCCAGGTAGTTACCACATCCCCAACCCCCAGTCCCCGTGACCGTTCCAGGTAGTTACCACATCCCCAGTACCAGAGACTGTTCCAGGTAGGTACCACATCCCCAGTACCAGAGACTGTTCCAGGTAGTTACCACATCCCCAACCCCCAGTACCAGAGACTGTTCCAGGTAGTTACCACATCCCCAGTACCAGAGACTGTTCCAGGTAGTTACCACATCCCCAACCCTCAGTACCCGTGACCGTTCCAGGTAGTTACCACATCCCCAACCCTCAGTACCCGTGACCGTTCCAGGTAGTTACCACATCCCCAACCCTCAGTACCCGTGACCGTTCCAGGTAGGTACCACATCCCCAACCCTCAGTACCAGTGACCGTTCCAGGTAGTTACCACATCCCCAACCCTCAGTACCCGTGACCGTTCCAGGTAGGTACCACATCCCCAACCCTCAGTACCAGAGACTGTTCCAGGTAGTTACCACATCCCCAGTACCAGAGACTGTTCCAGGTAGTTACCACATCCCCAGTACCAGAGACTGTTCCAGGTAGTTACCACATCCCCAGTACCAGAGACTGTTCCAGGTAGGTACCACATCCCCAGTACCAGAGACTGTTCCAGGTAGTTACCACATCCCCAACCCTCAGTACCAGAGACTGTTCCAGGTAGTTACCACATCCCCAACCCTCAGTACCAGAGACTGTTCCAGGTAGTTACCACATCCCCAGTACCAGAGACTGTTCCAGGTAGGTACCACATCCCCAGTACCAGAGACTGTTCCAGGTAGTTACCACATCCCCAACCCTCAGTACCAGAGACTGTTCCAGGTAGTTACCACATCCCCAGTACCAGAGACTGTTCCAGGTAGTTACCACATCCCCAGTACCAGAGACTGTTCCAGGTAGTTACCACATCCCCAACCCTCAGTACCCGTGACCGTTCCAGGTAGGGCTCATCCTCTTCTGTCAGGTTATTTCTCCATATAACGCGTTCTCAATCTGCTATTACTTTTCTACGTCTTAATTTTCCCTCATATTTCACCCCCCCACAAACACACTTCTCCCACTACAGTGCCTGCACCATCGGGCGGTGAACCCCAGTGCCCCCCTCCCCCCCATGGACCCCTGGTTGACTGCAGCTCTCCAGCGCCCCCTGGCTGTGGCCACCCGCTGTCAAGCTCCCCTGGAGACACTGAAGAGGAAGTTCCCTCTGAAGGAGGTGGTCAAGAAGAAGGAACTGAAGACCAGCAAGGAGCTGTTTGGGAACAGGTAGGTCTACATCACTAGCTGTTTGGGAACAGGTAGGTCTACATCACTAGCTGTTTGGGAACAGGTAGGTCTACATCACTAGCTGTTTGGGAACAGGTAGGTCTACATCACTAGCTGTTTGGGAACAGGTAGGTCTACATTCTAGCTGTTTGGGAACAGGTAGGTCTACATCACTAGCTGTTTGGGAACAGGTAGGTCTACATTCTAGCTGTTTGGGAACAGGTAGGTCTACATTCTAGCTGTTTGGGAACAGGTGGTCTACATTCTAGCTGTTTGGGAACAGGTGGGAATGTGATTAAAATCTCATAGCTACCAGTTTGTCACCTCATTTATGCTTAGTTTCAGATAGGTAGTTCTAAACTACCTGTTATCTCTTTCTTTACAACAGGGCTGGGAACAGTATTGTGATGGGTTCTAAACTAGTTATCTCTTTACAACAGGGCTGGGAACAGTATTGTGATGGGTTCTAAACTAGTTATCTCTTTACAACAGGGCTGGGAACAGTATTGTGATGGGTTCTAGACTAGTTATTTCTTTACAACAGGGCTGGGAACAGTATTGTGATGGGTTCTAAACTAGTTATCTCTTTACAACAGGGCTGGGAACAGTATTGTGATGGGTTCTAAACTAGTTATCTCTTTACAACAGGGCTGGGAACAGTATTGTGATGGGTTCTAGACTAGTTATCTCTTTACAACAGGGCTGGGAACAGTATTGTCATGGGTTCTAAACGAGTTATCTCTTTACAACAGGGCTGGGAACAGTATTGTGATGGGTTTTAGACTAGTTATCTCTTTACAACAGGGCTGAGAACAGTATTGTGATGGGTTCTAAACTAGTTATCTCTTTACAACAGGGCTGGGAACAGTATTGTGATGGGTTCTAAACTAGTTATCTCTTTACAACAGGGCTGGGAACAGTATTGTGATGGGTTCTAAACTAGTTATCTCTTTACAACAGGGCTGGGAACAGTATTGTCATGGGTTCTAAACTAGTTATCTCTTTACAACAGGGCTGGGAACAGTATTGTGATGGGTTCTAAACTAGTTATCTCTTTACAACAGGGCTGGGAACAGTATTGTGATGGGTTCTAAACTAGTTATCTCTTTACAACAGGGCTGGGAACAGTATTGTGATGGGTTCTAGACTAGTTATCTCTTTACAACAGGGCTGGGAACAGTATTGTGATGGGTTCTAAACTAGTTATCTCTTTACAACAGGGCTGGGAACAGTATTGTGATGGGTTCTAAACTAGTTATCTCTTTACAACAGGGCTGGGAACAGTATTGTCATGGGTTCTAAACTAGTTATCTCTTTATAACAGGGCTGGGAACAGTATTGTGATGGGTTCTAAACTAGTTATCTCTTTACAACAGGGCTGGGAACAGTATTGTGATGGGTTCTAGACTAGTTATCTCTTTACAACAGTGCTGGGAACAGTATTGTGATGGGTTCTAAACTAGTTATCTCTTTACAACAGGGCTGGGAACAGTATTGTGATGGGTTCTAGACTAGTTATCTCTTTACAACAGGGCTGGGAACAGTATTGTCATGGGTTCTAAACTAGTTATCTCTTTACAACAGGGCTGGGAACAGTATTGTGATGGGTTTTAGACTAGTTATCTCTTTACAACAGGGCTGGGAACAGTATTGTCATGGGTTCTAAACTAGTTATCTCTTTACAACAGGGCTGGGAACAGTATTGTCATGGGTTCTAAACTAGTTATCTCTTTACAACAGGGCTGGGAACAGTATTGTGATGGGTTCTAAACTAGTTATCTCTTTACAACAGGGCTGGGAACAGTATTGTGATGGGTTCTAAACTAGTTATCTCTTTACAACAGGTCTGGGAACAGTATTGTGATGGGTTCTAAACTTTTTATCTCTTTACAACAGGGCTGGGAACAGTATTGTGATGGGTTCTAAACTAGTTATCTCTTTACAACAGGGCTGGGAACAGTATTGTCATGGGTTCTAAACTAGTTATCTCTTTACAACAGGGCTGGGAACAGTATTGTCATGGGTTCTAAACTAGTTATCTCTTTACAACAGGGCTGGGAACAGTATTGTGATGGGTTCTAAACTAGTTATCTCTTTACAACAGGGCTGGGAACAGTATTGTGATCATATCAGTTTTGTAGAACACTCCATGGGAGATTAAGTATTTGGCAAAAGTCTGTTCTCTCCTCAACGACTCTGTCCGGAATCCGATAAGGGGGCAGCATATGTAGGAGAGAGGCAGTTTGTTAGAGGCGAACGGAGGAGTTTGATCTCCTCAATGGCCTCCGGGTGGATCCTCCCGGCAGCTAACACGGAAATGATTTAATAATCCACACCCCCTTTGAATCCGCTCTTTTCTCTAAGGAGAAAAGCATGCTCCCGTTTAAAAACCATACGCTGCTTTTCCTTTAATCTAGAAAATGGCTCGCACAACGTGCTGCTATCATTTGTATGTCTTTACATGTGTTTTGGGATTCCTCCTATGTGAACGGAATTTGCCTCATGACACGTTAGTGGAGAAGGACGATTGTTTCATACACACGCATGTATTTCCTCTCCTCGTTTACCTTTGACCTTTTTCAAAAGGAGGAGAGGACGGCGGGCGCGAGGAGTCACGCAAAACCATATCCCCATATAACTGAATCTCTTCATCCTCTGCAGCACTGAGGATCCTGATGCCAAGAAGGCCAAAGTTGACGAGGAGGAAGACTTTAACCTGGCTGACATCACAGAGGGAAGCATCACACAGGTGAGAGTAGGCCAGAGGACTTAACATGGCATCTGGAATTATTGAAATTGAGAAGTACACTATCGTATACAGTACCAATCAAAAGTTTGGACACAACTATTCTAGGGTTTTTATTAATTTTTTACTATTTACATTGTAGAATAATAGTGAAGACATCAAAACTATGAAATAACACATATGGAATCAGTAACCAAGAAAGTGTTGAATCAAAATATATCTTCTATTTCTAGATTCTTCAAAGTAGCCACCCTTTGCCTTGATGAGAGCTTTGCACACTCTTGGCATTCTCTCAACCAGCTTCATGAGGAATGCTTTTCCAACAATCTTGAAGGAGTTCCCACATATGATGAGCACTTGTTGGTTGCTTTTTCCTTCACTCTACGGTCTGACTCATCCCAAACCATCTCAATTGGGTTGAGGTCAGGTCATCTGATGCAGCACTCCATCACTCTCCATCTTGGTAAAATAGCCCTTACACAGCCTTGGGTCATTGTCCTGTTGAAAAACAAATGATAGTCCCACTAAGCGCAAACCAGATTAGATGGCGTATCGCTGCAGAATGCTGTGGTAGCCATGCTGGTTAAGTGTGCCTTGAATTCTAAATAAATCACTGACAGTGTCACCAGCAAAGCACCCCCACACCATCACACCTCCTCCTCCATGCTTCACGGTGGGAACCACACATGCAGAGATCATCTGTTCACCTACTATGCGTCTCACAAAGACACGGCGGTTGGAACCAAAAATCTCAAATTTAGACTCATCAGACCAAAGGACAGATTTCCACCGGTCTAATGTCCAATGCTCGTGTTTCTTGACCCAAGCAAGTCTCGTCTTCTAATTGGCGTCCTTTAGTAGTGGTTTCTTTGCAGCAATTCGACCATGAGGCCTGATTCACGTTGTCTCTGAACAGTTGATGTTGAGATGTGCCTGTTACTTGAGCTCTGTGAAGCATTTATTTGGGCTGCAATTTCTGAGGCTGGTAAACTAATGAACTTATCCTCTGCAGCAGAGGTAACTCTGGGTCTTCCTTTCCTGTGGCGGTCCTCATAAGAACCAGTTTCATCATAGCACTTGATGGTTTTTGCGACTGCACTTGAAGAAATTTTCAAAGATCTTGACATTTCCCGGATTGACTGACCTTCATGTCTTAAAGTAATGATGGGCTGTCGTTTCTCTTTGCTTATTTGAGGTGTTCTTGCCATAATATGGACTTGGTCTTTTACCAAATAGGGCTATCTTCTGTATACCACCTCTACCTTGTCACAACACAACTGATTGGCTCAAACACATTAAAAAGGAAAGAATTCCACAAATTAACTTTTAACAAGGCACACCTGTTAATTGAAATGCATTCCAGGTGACTACCTCATGAAGCTGGTTGGGAGAATGCCAAGAGTGTTCAAAGCTGTCATCAAGGCAAAGGGTGTCTACTTTGAAGAATCTCAAAAATCAAATATATTTTGATTTAACACTTTTGGTTACTACATGATTCCATATGTGTTATTTCATAGTTTTGATGTCTTCACTATTATTCTACAATGTAGAGATAGTAAAATAAAGAAAAACCCTTGAATGAGTAGGTGTCTTTGAACTTTTGGCTGGTACTGTATGTATGTATGTGTGTGTATATCCAGGTGTTCTCCTATTAGGTGTACTATATATTTACCTGTCTTCCTCTACCAGGTGTTCTGTATGTTGACCTGTGTGTTCCTCTACCAGGTGTTCTCTACTGTATGTTGACCTGTGTCTTCCTCTACCAGGTGTTCTGTATGTTGACCTGTGTCTTCCTCTACCAGGTGTTCTCTACTGTATGTTGACCTGTGTCTTCCTCTACCAGGTGTTCTGTATGTTGACCTGTGTGTTCCTCTACCAGGTGTTCTCTACTGTATGTTGACCTGTGTCTTCCTCTACCAGGTGTTCTGTATGTTGACCTGTGTCTTCCTCTACCAGGTGTTCTCTACTGTATGTTGACCTGTGTCTTCCTCTACCAGGTGTTCTCTACTGTATGTTGACCTGTGTCTTCCTCTACCAGGTGTTCTGTACTGTATGTTGACCTGTGTCTTCCTCTACCAGGTGTTCTCTACTGTATGTTGACCTGTGTCTTCCTCTACCAGGTGTTCTCTACTGTATGTTGATCTGTGTCTTCCTCTACCAGGTGTTCTCTACTGTATGTTGACCTGTGTCTTCCTCTACCAGGTGTTCTCTACTGTATGTTGACCTGTGTGTTCCTCTACCAGGTGTTCTCTACTGTATGTTGACCTGTGTGTTCCTCTACCAGGTGTTCTCTACTGTATGTTGACCTGTGTCTTCCTCTACCAGGTGTTCTCTACTGTATGTTGACCTGTGTCTTCCTCTACCAGGTGTTCTCTACTGTATGTTGACCTGTGTCTTCCTCTACCAGGTGTTCTCTACTGTATGTTGACCTGTGTCTTCCTCTACCAGGTGTTCTCTACTGTATGTTGACCTGTGTCTTCCTCTACCAGGTGTTCTCTACTGTATGTTGACCTGTGTGTTCCTCTACCAGGTGTTCTCTACTGTATGTTGACCTGTGTGTTCCTCTACCAGGTGTTCTGTACTGTATGTTGACCTGTGTGTTCCTCTACCAGGTGTTCTGTATGTTGACCTGTGTGTTCCTCTACCAGGTGGGCAGTGTAGATCCAGCACGGGATTTCCGCACTCTGATTCGCCAGAAGAGTCTTCCGTTTGGAGAGGGTGAGATGATGATTGGCTGGTTCTACGGTCTCTCCTTCTCAAACAAGTCTCATGGCCCACAGTTTTTGCCTAGCCTTGTCCCAGATCTGTTTGTACAGTCTTGACAGCGCTTATGGTCATTGGCAAGATGACCATGAGGGGGTATCCTACCAATCAGGTGTTCTATACTGTATGTTTACTCTTGAGTTCAACTCGAGATAACCAGTCATATGAATGTGGCTCACCTTTCAGCCAGATACATTTCTATAGCAAGGAATCCTTCATAACTAACCTGTTCTGGGGCAGGCTAACTCAGGGCTAACTCCACTATCTTGCATTCAGAACTAACCTGCTCCAGGGCAGGCTAACTCAGGGCTAACTCCACTATCCTGCATTCAGAACTAACCTGCTCCAGGGCAGGCTAACTCAGGGCTAACTCCACTATCCTGCATTCAGAACTAACCTGCTCCAGGGCAGGCTAACTCAGGGCTAACTCCACTATCCTGCATTCAGAACTAACCTGCTCCAGGGCAGGCTAACTCAGGGCTAACTCCACTATCCTGCATTCAGAACCAACCTGCTCCAGGGCAGGCTAACTCAGGGCTAACTCCATTTATCCTGAATGAAGTGTCTTAGCTGTGAGTTGAGGACCAATGAAATCAGATTCCCTCCCTCACAGTAACCAGCAGGTAGCCTAGTGGTCAGAGCGTTGGGCCAGTAACCAGCAGGTATCCTAGTGGTTAGAGTGTTGGACTAGTAACCAGCAGGTAGCCTAGTGGTTAGAGCGTTGGACTAGTAACCAGCAGGTAGTCTAGTGGTTAGAGCATTGGACTAGTAACCAGCAGGTAGCCTAGTGGTTAGAGTGTTGGACTAGTAACCAGCAGGTAGCCTAGTGGTTAGAGCGTTGGACTAGTAACCAGCAGGTAGCCTAGTGGTTAGAGCGTTGGACCAGTAACCAGCAGGTAGTCTAGTGGTTGGAGTGTTGGACTAGTAACCAGCAGGTAGCCTAGTGGTTGGAGTGTTGGACTAGTAACCAGCAGGTAGCCTAGTGGTTAGAGCGTTGGACCAGTAACCAGCAGGTAGCCTAGTGGTTAGAGTGTTGGACTAGTAACCAGCAGGTAGCCTAGTGGTTAGAGCGTTGGACTAGTAACCAGCAGGTAGCCTAGTGGTTAGAGCATTGGACTAGTAACCAGCAGGTAGTCTAGTGGTTGGAGTGTTGGACTAGTAACCAGCAGGTAGCCTAGTGGTTAGAGCATTGGACTAGTAACCAGCAGGTAGCCTAGTGGTTAGAGTGTTGGACTAGTAACCAGCAGGTAGTCTAGTGGTTAGAGCGTTGGACCAGTAACCAGCAGGTAGTCTAGTGGTTAGAGTGTTGGACTAGTAACCAGCAGGTAGTCTAGTGGTTAGAGTGTTGGACTAGTAACCAGCAGGTAGCCTAGTGGTTAGAGCGTTGGACTAGTAACCAGCAGGTAGACTAGTGGTAGTTAACCCACTGTTCCTAGGCCGTCATTGTAAATAAGAATTTGTTCTTTAACTGAGTTGCCTAGTTAAATAAAGATTAAAATGTTTTTTTATTTTTATTTTGATTAGCCTGAGCTAGAATGTGAAGCTAACTGAAGCTGGCTAGCTTTAGATAACCCTGAGTAGATCTAGCTTGCTTGGTAGGATACCCCTCTTGCTAGCGTTTGACCTGTCATGACCCCATCCTGACCCCATGTCTTCCTGACCCCATGTCTGTATTTGTCCTCCAGTGTGTCAACAGCTGACTGGCAGGATAGAGCAGTTGCTTGGCAACAAGAACATGAACTACTACATCAAGTGCATCCCCTGTATCCAGACCTTCAGAGAGCAGTCTGTTCAGGTGACCATTCAATACAACACTTTTACATGTCAGTAGCCAGGGAACAGGTTTTACAGTGTATGTTTAGATACTTGAATAAGTTGCTGATCTCCTTTTGTAACTCCCTCTCCTGTAGGTAGGTAGGTAGGTAGGTAGGTAGGTAGGTAGGTAGGTAGGTAGGTAGGTGGGTGGGTAGGTAGGTGGGTGGGTGGGTGGGTAGGTAGGTAGGTGGGTGGGTGGGTAGGTAGGGGTAGGTAGGTGGGTAGGTGGGTGGGTAGGTAGGTAGGTGGGTAGGGGTAGGTAGGTGGGTAGGTAGGTGGGTAGGTAGGTGGGTAGGTAGGTAGGTAGGTAGGTAGGTAGGTAGGTAGGTAGGTAGGTAGGTAGGTAGGTAGGTGGGTAGGTAGGGGTAGGTGGGTAGGTAGGTAGGGGTAGGTGGGTAAGTAGGTAGGTAGGTGGGTAGGTAGGTAGGGGTAGGTAGGTGGGTGGGTAGGTGGGTGGGTAGGTAGGTGGGTGGGTAGGTAGGGGTAGGTAGGTGGGTGGGTGGGTAGGTAGGTGGGTAGGTAGGTAGGTAGGTGGGTGGGTAGGTAGGTAGGTAGGTAGGGGTAGGTAGGTAAGTAGGTAGGTAGGTAGGGGTAGGTAGGTGGGTGGGTGGGTAGGTAGGTAGGTGGGTAGGTAGGTGGGTGGGTAGGTGGGTAGGTAGGGGTGGGTGGGTGGGTAGGTGGGTGGGTAGGTAGGTGGGTGGGTGGGTAGGTAGGTGGGTAGGGGTAGGTAGGTAGGTAGGTGGGTAGGTGGGTGGGTGGGTGGGTGGGTAGGTAGGTAATGCAGATCTCCTATTGTAACTCCCTCTCCTGTAGGTAGGTAGGTAGGTAGGTAGGTAGGTAGGTAATGCAGATATCTTATTGTAACTCCCTCTCCTGTAGGTAGGTAGGTAATGCAGATCTCCTATTGTAACTCCCTCTCCTGTAGGTAGGTAGGTAGGTAGGTAGGTAGGTGTGTAGGTAGATAGGTAATGCAGATCTCCTATTGTAACTCTTTCTTCAGGTTGGGAATGCTGATCACTACAACAGCTACATCCAGTCTCTGAAGACCAGTATTCCTGTTAGAGGCCTTCAGGAATTCTGGGACATGCTAGTCCAAGGTACAATAGCAGGCCTCATGTTAACGCTCTTTATTAAAGCAGCGTTCTGTGAGCAGGTTATTAATTGTGGTATTGATTAACAGATGCCCTGACTCTGATCAACAAGGACGAAGTTGAAGGGAGCACGTTCTCCAGTCATGATGCCAAGCAGGTACAGGAGAACCAGCTACCTGCCTCCTGGGTGACCAGGCCTTAGAAGGGTTCATTGAAGTAAACAGAATATATAAACATAAATATATAAACACATAAATATAAAGGCAACAGACCCACATAAATATAAAGGCAACAGACCCACATAAATATAAAGGCAACAGACCCACATAAATATAAAGGCAACAGACCCACATAAATATAAAGGCAACAGACCCACATAAATATAAAGGCAACAGACCCACATAAATATAAAGGCAACAGACCCACATAAATATAAAGGCAACAGACCCACATAAATATAAAGGCAACAGACCCACATAAATATAAAGGCAACAGACCCACATAAATATAAAGGCAACAGACCCACATAAATATAAAGGCAACAGACCCACATAAATATAAAGGCAACAGACCCACATAAATATAAAGGCAACAGACCCACATAAATATAAAGGCAACAGACCCACATAAATATAAAGGCAACAGACCCACATAAATATAAAGGCAACAGACCCACATAAATATAAAGGCAACAGACCCACATAAATATAAAGGCAACAGACCCACATAAATATAAAGGCAACAGACCCACATAAATATAAAGGTAACAGACCCACATAAATATAAAGGCAACAGACCCACATAAATATAAAGGCAACAGACCCACATAAATATAAAGGCAACAGACCCACATAAATATAAAGGCAACAGACCCACATAAATATAAAGGCAACAGACCCACATAAATATAAAGGCAACAGACCCACATAAATATAAAGGCAACAGACCCACATAAATATAAAGGCAACAGACCCACATAAATATAAAGGCAACAGACCCACATAAATATAAAGGCAACAGACCCACATAAATATAAAGGCAACAGACCCACATAAATATAAAGGCAACAGACCCACATAAATATAAAGGCAACAGACCCACATAAATATAAAGGCAACAGACCCACATAAATATAAAGGCAACAGACCCACATAAATATAAAGGCAACAGACCCACATAAATATAAAGGCAACAGACCCACATAAATATAAAGGCAACATGTAAAGTGTTGGTTTCATCAACTGAAATAAAAGATCAGACATTTTTCCATTCTCACAAAAAGCTGATTTCTCTCAAATGTGTTTACATCCCTGTTAGTGAGCATTTCTCCTTTGCCAAGATAATCCATCCACCTGACAGGTGTGGCATATCAAGAATCTGATTAAACAGCATGATCATTACACACCTTGTGTGTATAAAAGGCCACTCTAAAAAGTACAATGCCACAGATGTCTCAAGTTTTGAGGGAGCGTGCAATTGGCATGCTTACTGCAAGAATGTCCAACAGAGCTGTTGCCATAGAATTTAATGTTAATTTCTCTACCATAAGCCACCTCCAACGTCATTTTAGAGTATTTGGCCTCAACCGCAGACCACGTGTAACCACGCCAGCCCAGGACCTCCACATCCTGCTTCCTCACCTGTGGGATCGTCTGAAGGGGGGTGCTGAGGAGTATTTTTGTCTGTAATAAAGACATTTTGTGGAGAAAACTTGATTCTAATTGGCTGAACCTGCCTCCCCAGTGGGTGAGCTTATGTCATCCCAGGCCCACCCATGGCTGCACCCCTGCCCAATCATGTGAAATCCATAGATTAGGGCCTAATTTATTTATTTCAATTGACTCATTTCCTTATATGAACTAATTCAGTAAAACCTTTGAAATTGTTGCATGTTGCGTTTATATTTTTGTTCAGTATATCTGAGTGGTTAGAATATGACTGACGAGAAGTTGTCCAGTCCTAATTCCTGATTGAAGCCCGTCTCTGTCCTTAGTTCCTGACTGCAGAGGAGAAGAAAGAGGAGGTAGTAGCAGCTGTGGTGGACGATACAGGAGATGTGGACGACTTGGTGAGCGTTAACCTTTTGTGTTTACATTTACAGGGAGGAAGTGTGTTGGTGGGGGTTGGTGGCTACACATCTACAAGGTCAACAGTTGTATCTGTGACTTCTCTACCATCTTCTCTACCATCTTCTCTACCATCTCTCTACCATCTTCTCTACCATGGTTCTTCTCCTCTCCCTACAGCTGGACATGATGTGAGGTAGAAGACTACTGGGTTGAGGAGTGGAGGATGAAGGAAACGTGACCAAACAGATTCAACTGTCCATCATCTGCCACCTGGAGTTAACGGCATACTTCGGGATTTTGACAATTTATTGATTTCCCCAGAGTCAGATGAATACCATGTGGATGCCATTTTTATGTCTCTGTATCCAGTATGAAGGAAGTCAGAGGTAATGCTAACTGATATCCTATACAGAGCCTTCGGAAAGTATTCAGACCCCTTAGCTTTTCCCACTTTTTGTTACGTTACAGCCTTATTCTAAAATTGATTATATTGTTGTCTTTCCTCGTCAATCTACACACAATACCCCATACTGACATCACAATACCCCATACTGACATCACAATACCCCATAATGACAAAGCAAAAACAGGTTTTTAAGAAATTTTGGCAAATGTATTAAAAATAAAAACGTATCACATTTATGTAAGTATTCAGTACTTTGTTGAAGCACCTTTGACAGCCATTACAGCCTCGAATCAAAGTGTATTTGTCACATGCCCCGAATACAACAGGTGTAGACCTTACAGTGAAATGCTTACTTACAAGCCCTTAACCAACAATGCAGATTTAATTTTTAAAAAGACCATTTGAAAAATAAAGTAAAAAATAATTAAAGAGCAGCAGTAAAATAACAATAGCAAGGCTATATACAGGGGTATCGGTACAGAGTTGATAATTGAGGTAATATGTAGATGTAGGTAAAGTTATTAAAGTGACTTATGCATAGATAATAAACAGAGAGTAGCAGCAGCTTAAAAGAGGGGTCTGGGTAGCCCTTTGATTAGCTGTTCAGGAGTCTTATAGCTTCGGGGTAGAATCTGTTAAGAAGCCATTTGGACCTAGACTTGGTGCTCCGGTACCGCTTGACGTGCGGTAGCAGAGAGAACAGTCTATGACGGGTGGCTGGAGTCTTTGACAATTCTTCGGGCCTTCCTCTGACACCGCCTGGTATAGAGGTCCTGGATGGCAAAAAGCTTGGCTCCAGTGATGTACTGGGCCGTACACACTACCCTCTAGTGCCTGGCGGTCGGAGGCCGAGCAGTTGCCGTACCAGGCAGTGACGCAACCAGGAAGGATGCTCTCGATGGTGCAGCTGTAGAACCTTTTGAGGATCTTAGGACCCATGCCAAATCTTTTCAGTCTCCTGAGTAGGTTTTGGGTATGACGCTAAAAGCATGGCACACCTGTATTTGGGAAGTTTCTCCCATTCTCTGTAGATCCTCTCAAGCTCTGTCAAGTTGGATGGGCAGCGTCACTGCACAGCTATTTTCAGGTCTCTCCAGAGATGTTCGATCGGGTTCAAGTCCCGGCTCTGGCTGGGCCATTCGGACATTCAGAGACTTGTGCCGAAGCCACTCCTGCGTTGTCTTGGTTGTGTGCTTAGGGTCGTTGTCCTGTTGGAAGGTGAACCTTCGTCCCTGTCTGAGGTCCTGAGCGCTCTGGAGCAGGTTTTCATCAAGGATCGCTCTGTTCATCTTTCCCTCGATCCTGACTAGTCTCCCTGCCACTGAAAAACATCTCCACAGCATGATGCTGCCACCACCATGCTTCACAGTAGGGATGGTGCCAGGTTTCCTCCAGACGTGATGCTTGGCATTCAGGCCAAAGAGTTCAATCTTGGTTTCATCAGACCAGATAATCTTCTTTCTCATGGTCTGAGAGTCTTTAGGTTCCTTTACTTAGGCGTGGCTACCGTCTGGCCATTCTACCATAAAGACCTGATTGATGGAGTGCTGCAGAGATGGTTGTCCTTCTGGAAGGTTCTCCCATCTCCACAGAGGAACTCTGGAGCTCTGTCAGAGTGACCAACGGGTTCTTGGTCACCTCCCTGACCAAAGCCCTTCTCCCCAGATTGCTCAGTTTGGCCGGGCGGCCAGCTCTAGGAAGAGTCTTGGTGGTTCCGACCTTCTTCCATTTCAGAATGATGGAGGCCACTGTGTTGTTGGGGACCTTCACTGCTGCAGATGTGTTGGTACCCTTCCCCAGATCTGTGCCTCGACACAATCCTGTTCTGGAGCTCTACGGACAAATCCTTCGACATCATGGCTTGTTTTTTTTATTTAACAAGTCAGTTAAGAACTTTCTTATTTACAATGAAGGACTAGGAACGGTGGGTTAACTGCCTTGTTCAGGGGCAGAACGACAGATTTTTATCTTGTCAGCTCGGGGATTCGATCTAGCAACCTTTTGGTTACTGGCCCAACACTCTAACCACTAGGCTACCTGCTGGTTACTGGTCCAATGCCCTAACCACTAGGCTACCTGCTGGTTACTGGCCCAATGCCCTAACCACAAGGCTACCTGCTGGTTACTGGCCCAATGCCCTAACCACTAGGCTACCTGCTGGTTACTGGCCCAACACTCTAACCACTAGGCCACCTGCTGGTTACTGGCCCAATGCTCTAACCACTAGGCCACCTGCTGGTTACTGGCCCAATGCTCTAACCACTACACCTGCCGTTTTTGCTCTGACATGCACTGTCAACTGTGGGACCTCATATAGACAGGTGTGTGCCTTTCCAAATCATGTCCAATTAATATAATTTTTCACAGGTGGACATCTCAAGGATGGTCAATGGAAACGGGAAGCACCTGAGCTCAATTTCGAGTCTCATAGCAAAGGGTCTGAATACTTATGTAAATAAGGTATTTCTGTTTTTATTTTTAATACATTTGCAAAAATGTCTAAACCTGTTTCCGCTTTGACGTTATTGAGTATTGGGTGTAGATTGCTGAGAATGGTTATTTATTTAATCAATTTTAGAATAAGGCTAACGTAACAAAATCTGGATGAAGTCGAGGGGTCTGAATACTTTCCGAAGACACTGTACTTCCTGTCCATTGTGCTGTCTCTAGTTAGCATCTTCCTTCAAACTGCACACAAAGACGAACCCCTGGACACCATTTATCTGACTGGGGAAGTAGATCGACCTGGACACCATTTATCTGACTGGGGAAGTAGATCGACCTGGACACCATTTATCTGACTGGGGAAGTAGATCGACCTGGACACCATTTATCTGACTGGGGAAGTAGATAACTGGCTTCATTGTCAAAATCCAAACGTATCCCTTTAACCTGTACATTACAGTAGCATTCTCTCTGTCTAGATAGTCTACATGTAGACGATCACCTTACAGGTACTGAAACCATTACAGGTACTGAAACCATTTCTCAGTAGTGACTGAACAATGGTTGAGGTGGTTTGTTGATCGAGATAGATGCATCACTGAAGAAATGCGACATTGGAGCAGTACGTCAAAATTTGTCTCTGTATGGCTCTGTGTTGTCAACTTGGTTTAAATGATTGGTCTCTGTATGGCTCTGCGTTGTCAACTTGGTTTAAATGATTGGTCTCTGTATGGCTCTGCGTTGTCAACTTGGTTTAAATGATTGGTCTCTGTATGGCTCTGCGTTGTCAACTTGGTTTAAATGATTGGTCTCTGTATGGCTCTGTGTTGTCAACTTGGTTTAAATGATTGGTCTCTGTATGGCTCTGTGTTGTCAACTTGGTTTAAATGATTGGTCTCTGTATGGCTCTGCGTTGTCAACTTGGTTTAAATGATTGGTCTCTGTATGGCTCTGCGTTGTCAACTTGGTTTAAATGATTGGTCTCTGTATGGCTCTGCGTTGTCAACTTGGTTTAAATGATTGGTCTCTGTGTGGCTCTGTGTTGTCAACTTGGTTTAAATGATTGGTCTCTGTATGGCTCTGTGTTGTCAACTTGGTTTAAATGATTTGTCTCTGTGTTGTCAACTTGGTTTAAATGATTGGTCTCTGTGTTTTCAACTTGGTTTAAATGATTGGTATGAATTTACGTCTGTACGTCTACGTAGAATTCTCTCAAGTTAATACAATTATTTTTTTGCCTTTTTCTTTATAAGATCTGAACTGGTGTTATAACTGACCCACTATGACACTATGCTCTACTGTCCCACTGGCTTTCTGAAGAGTACTTACATTTCTTTAATAAATTCTTTAACCAAAATATAGAATGTATACATGAATACATTATTCAGCAAAATCCACCCGAACACAAACATCACTGAATTAGCTTAAAGAGCATGAGGCCTAAATTCAATCAGATCAAGTGATGTGTTGAAGGCGGAACTGTGCTGGAGACGTCAAATCGGTGAGCAGCTGCTCTTTGTCACGAAGCCACACCCACCCAATTGTTAGAAATTCAGAAATGTATGGCTACATCGAAATAATGATTGAGATGATCCCATCTCACGTTCCAGCGTTTCAACTTGAAGGCTGCATGGGATTTCTCAATGCAACATACTTCCTCACTTCATGGTGTTATTTTGGTGGACAGATTTTGGGTGGAGTAAACCCTCTTGCCTCTTCCACTGTCCCCTAACCTTGTACGTTTTAACCCCCTTTTCTTAACCTTATTCTCTTAATAACCTGCAGTGAAAATTCTCCTAACCTGGTACAAAAAAGTCATAGCTCTATCGAAGTGGCCTGTTTTTTAGGTAATCTCAGCCCATACAGTGCATTCAGAAAGTATTCAGAGAGCTCACATTCAAGCCCCTCGGGTGCTGCCGTAGAGTTACATTAGAAGTGCCCATCCAAGAAGACTCAATGTCATTGGTCACAGATAAAATGTCGTCAAATCACATACAGTGGGGAGAACAAGTATTTGATACACTGCCGATTTTGCAGGTTTTCCTACTTACAAAGCATGTAGAGGTCTGTAATTTTTTATCATAGGTACACTTCAACTGTGAGAGACGGAATCTAAAACAAAAATCCAGAAAATCACATTGTATGATTTTTAAGTAATTAATTTGCATTTTATTGCATGACATAAGTATTTGATCACCTACCAACCAGTAAGAATTCCGGCTCTCACAGACCTGTTAGTTTTTCTTTAAGAAGCCCTCCTGTTCTCCACTCATTACCTGTATTAACTGCACCTGTTTGAACTCGTTACCTGTATAAAAGACACCTGTCCACACACTCAAACAGATTCCAACCTCTCCACAATGGCCAAGACCAGAGAGATGTGTAAGGACATCAGGGATAAAATTGTAGACCTGCACAAGGCTGGGATGGGCTACAGGACAATAGGCAAGCAGCTTGGTGAGAAGGCAACAACTGTTGGCGCAATTATTAGAAAATGGAAGAAGTTCAAGATGACGGTCAATCACCCTCGGTCTGGGGTTCCATGATCCAAGACCAGCTCAGTTAATCCCTACCATTGTGACAATGAGTTGTCATAATGCTGCATCAAATGTACATGATCTTAGGTGCTTTGGCAAACACAATGTAAGTAACTTCATTTATGTGCCTCTAATTGCACTGAATACATCTGTTTATCCTACATCTATTGTAAGCAGTAATCTTGAGCCTATAAACCAGAGATAAAATTAAAAAATAAGCAAAGAGAAATGACAGTCCATCATTACTTTAAGCCATGAAGGTCAGTCAATACGGATCATTTCAAGAACTTTTAAAGTTTCTTCAAGTTCAGTCGCAAAAACCATCAAGGGCTATGATGAAACTGGTTCTTATGAGGACCGCCACAGGAAAGGAAGACCCAGAGTTACCTCTGCTGCAGAGGATAAGTTCATTAGAGTTACCAGCCTCAGAAATTGCAGCCCAAATAAATGCTTCACAGAGTCCAAGTAACAGACACATCTCAACATCACCTGTTCAGAGGAGACTGTGTGAATCAGGCCTTCATGGTAAAATTGCTGCAAAGAAACCAATACTAAAGGACACCAATTAGAAGACGAGACTTGCTTGGGTCAAGAAACACGAGCATTGGACATTAGACCGGTGGATCAGTCCTTTTGGTCTGATGAGTCCAAATTTGAGATTTTTGGTTCCAACCGCCGTGTCTTTGTGAGACGCATAGTAGGTGAACGGATGATCTCCACATGTGTGGTTCCCACCATAAAGCATGGCGGAGGAGGTGTTGTCTATTCTATATGAGTCCTTATGGAGCAGGTGTTGTCTATTCTATATGAGTCCTTATGGAGCAGGTGTTGTCTATTCTATATGAGTCCTTATGGAGCAGGTGTTGTCTATTCTATATGAGTCCTTATGGAGCAGGTGTTCTCTGTTCTATATGAGTCCTTATGGAGCAGGTGTTGTCTTCTATATGAGTCCTTATGGAGCAGGTGTTGTCTATTCTATATGAGTCCTTATGGAGCAGGTGTTCTCTATTCTATATGAGTCCTTATGGAGCAGGTGTTGTCTATTCTATATGAGTCCTTATGGAGCAGGTGTTGTCTATTCTATATGAGTCCTTATGGAGCAGGTGTTCTCTATTCTATATGAGTCCTTATGGAGCAGGTGTTCTCTATTCTATATGAGTCCTTATGGAGCAGGTGTTGTCTATTCTATATGAGTCCTTATGGAGCAGGTGTTGTCTATTCTATATGAGTCCTTATGGAGCAGGTGTTGTCTATTCTATATGAGTCCTTATGGAGCAGGTGTTCTCTGTTCTATATGAGTCCTTATGGAGCAGGTGTTGTCTTCTATATGAGTCCTTATGGAGCAGGTGTTGTCTATTCTACATGAGTCCTTATGGAGCAGGTGTTCTCTTCTATATGAGTCCTTATGGAGCAGGTGTTCTCTTCTATATGAGTCCTTATGGAGCAGGTGTTCTCTATTCTATATGAGTCCTTATGGAGCAGGTGTTGTCTATTCTATATGAGTCCTTATGGAGCAGGTGTTGTCTATTCTATATGAGTCCTTATGGAGCAGGTGTTGTCTATTCTATATGAGTCCTTATGGAGCAGGTGTTGTCTATTCTATATGAGTCCTTATGGAGCAGGTGTTGTCTATTCTATATGAGTCCTTATGGAGCAGGTGTTGTCTATTCTATATGAGTCCTTATGGAGCAGGTGTTGTCTATTCTATATGAGTCCTTATGGAGCAGGTGTTGTCTATTCTATATGAGTCCTTATGGAGCAGGTGTTGTCTATTCTATATGAGTCCTTATGGAGCAGGTGTTGTCTATTCTATATGAGTCCTTATGGAGCAGGTGTTGTCTATTCTACATGAGTCCTTATGGGAGCAGGTGTTCTCTATTCTATATGAGTCCTTATGGAGCAGGTGTTCTCTATTCTATATGAGTCCTTATGGAGCAGGTGTTCTCTATTCTATATGAGTCCTTATGGAGCAGGTGTTCTCTATGAGTCCTTTTGGAGCAGGTGTTCTCTATTCTATATGAGTCCTTATGGAGCAGGTGTTCTCTATTCTATATGAGTCCTTATGGAGCAGGTGTTCTCTATTCTATATGAGTCCTTATGGAGCAGGTGTTCTCTATGAGTCCTTTTGGAGCAGGTGTTCTCTATTCTATATGAGTCCTTATGGAGCAGGTGTTGTCTATTCTATATGAGTCCTTATGGAGCAGGTGTTGTCTATTCTATATGAGTCCTTATGGAGCAGGTGTTGTCTATTCTACATGAGTCCTTATGGAGCAGGTGTTCTCTATTCTATATGAGTCCTTATGGAGCAGGTGTTCTCTATTCTATATGAGTCCTTATGGAGCAGGTGTTCTCTATTCTATATGAGTCCTTATGGAGCAGGTGTTCTCTATGAGTCCTTTTGGAGCAGGTGTTCTCTATTCTATATGAGTCCTTATGGAGCAGGTGTTCTCTATTCTATATGAGTCCTTATGGAGCAGGTGTTCTCTATTCTATATGAGTCCTTATGGAGCAGGTGTTGTCTATGAGTCCTTTTGGAGCAGGTGTTCTCTATTCTATATGAGTCCTTATGGAGCAGGTGTTGTCTATTCTATATGAGTCCTTATGGAGCAGGTGTTGTCTATTCTACATGAGTCCTTATGGAGCAGGTGTTGTCTATTCTACATGAGTCCTTATGGAGCAGGTGTTCTCTATGAGTCCTTTTGGAGCAGGTGTTCTCTATTCTATATGAGTCCTTATGGAGCAGGTGTTGTCTATTCTATATGAGTCCTTATGGAGCAGGTGTTGTCTATTCTACATGAGTCCTTATGGAGCAGGTGTTGTCTATTCTATATGAGTCCTTATGGAGCAGGTGTTGTCTATTCTACATGAGTCCTTATGGAGCAGGTGTTGTCTATTCTATATGAGTCCTTATGGAGCAGGTGTTGTCTATTCTATATGAGTCCTTATGGAGCAGGTGTTGTCTATTCTATATGAGTCCTTATGGAGCAGGTGGTGTCTATTCTATATGAGTCCTTATGGAGCAGGTGTTGTCTATTCTATATGAGTCCTTATGGAGCAGGTGTTGTCTATTCTATATGAGTCCTTATGGAGCAGGTGTTGTCTATTCTATATGAGTCCTTATGGAGCAGGTGTTGTCTATTCTATATGAGTCCTTATGGAGCAGGTGTTGTCTATTCTATATGAGTCCTTATGGAGCAGGTGTTCTCTATTCTATATGAGTCCTTATGGAGCAGGT